>NW_026714628.1:0-23116 GCF_029784015.1 Lycium ferocissimum | reverse complement strand
ATGTTATCTCGGTTGTAGACTTACGAGTTCAAAAAGTAGACGTTGGACGATTGGGTACGCTTCAAGGTATGTTAAGGCTGTCTCTTTTATTCCTTTGGCATGATCTTTATTATCTGAACGAACAAGTAAGCGGGCGAGTTCCAAAGACTCTACTCTTAGATGACACACGATTCATCATATCCTTGATTCCTTATTTTCATGTTCATGACTTCTAGAGATCTTTGGTTATCTGGAGTAATCCGGAGTATATCTTTCATAAGTCTTTCAAACATTATATATATATATATATACACACACACACACACACACACACACACATATGTACAACTGTTTTCTTACACCGTGCCTATATGGCCGGGCAGCACCACTACGGTGGGCGACTATGGATAATGATAATAACACTGTGCCTATATGGCCGGGCAACACCACTATGGTGGGCGGCTATGGATAACGATGGTAACACCAAGCCTATATGGCCGGGAAGCACCACTAGTGGGCGGCGTGAGATGACTACCATCCCGGACGCGGGATGCCCGGATGTGGGATGATGATGATGACACCGCACCTATATGGTCAGGCAGTTTAATATATATATATATATATATATACACACACATAAATATACACACACACACACACAGATGTACATGAGTTTATAGAGTGCTTGCTTATCATACACCGCAAAGGTATCTTCAGTCATACAGATGCATTCAGACAGTCAGTTGTTATGAGTTTCAGATTCCTTTCATGATTCTTATATATATGATAGTCTTATACCTTGCATACTCAGTACATTATCCGTACTGACTCCCCTATTGCTCGGGGTGGGGGGGCTGCGCCCATATTCGCAGGTACAGGTAGACAGACAGGCGGTCCAGCTCCGTAGGACATTCATCCAGCGGTGGTCAGTGCGCTCCACTTGATCCGGAGCAGCAATTCATTTTGGTATGCTACTTTTGAGATTTGCATATGGGTATAACGGGGCCCTGTCCCGTCCTTACCACAGCTTTATTTCCAGTAGAGGTCTGTAGACAGTTATGTGTAGATGACTTATGATATAGTCTTGTCGGCTCCCATTCTTTTGTGTACAGTTCATATGGCAGCCTAGGCGGTTTGCATTGTTACCTTTAATATATATGTATACACATGCACAATTCTTGATATTATTCTTTCACGAGTCAGCCTAATCCAGATTGAGTTGCATGTTGGCCCTTATTATCTAGTATTATCTAGGTATGAGTATAGGGGTGTTTGGTCACTAGAGATCAGGCACTCATCGCGGCTCATCGTTTTGGGTTGTGACACGCACCATTGCTGAAGCTGATGCTAGGGTTGAAAACAACAATGGAGACTAGGTACCACCACCAGCACCAGCTGCCCCTGTTGTAGGCATGGCTAATATTAGATCGATGCAGAATGCGATTCAGATGCTTACCACCCTTATGGCAGCCCATAATCAACGTGGGGGTGCGGATCCAGCACTTGGTGGGGGAGGAAGACTTAAGCAATTTATGAGGTTGAATCTGCCCAAGTTCATTAGTTCACAAGAAGAATATGATCCCTAATACTTTATGGATGAGACTTTCAAAGCTCTAAGGGCAATGTGTGCTCATGGTTCTGAAGCTATGGAATTTGCAGCATACCAATTGAAAGATGTCGCTCATGTTTGGTTCGAATTGTAGGAGAATGAGCGGGTAATGCTCCAACTCTTATTTGGGCTAAATTTGAGGAGGCATTCATGGAGCGATTTATGTTTGATGAAGAATGATTTGCTTTGGCTGCTAAGTTTGAGAAGATTGAGCAGGGCACTATGTCCGTTCGTGAGTATAGTTTGAAGTTTACTCGTTTGGTGAGGTATGCAATGTATATGATTCCATCAGAAAAGCACAAGTTGAGCCGATTTATGCGTGGGTTGGTGCCGCGTGTCAAGTCTGTGTGTACTGCTGCTATCTCCCCTTCTTGCACATTTTTGTCCCTGGTTGGGTTCGCCGAATAACAAGAGAAGTAGAAGGGTAAAGAGAGGTTACAAAGGGAACAAAGTAAGAAGGCCCGATCTTTGGGTGGCTTCAGTGGTTCACAAAATGGACTACAAAGGAAAGGGTATTCTGCACCTGCACAGACTGGCGCTTACTCTAGTGCCAGTGCTCCGTTCGGTAGACAAGGTTAGAGGAACAACAATCAGAATAGGTATTCGTAAGGTAATAACCAACACTCATCTGGATGGGAAGATCGTATTTGTCACCATTGTGGTATAAGGGGTCATATTAAGAGAGAGTGTAGGAAATGGCTACGTGAAATGGCTAAGTCTTCTGGCCAGAGAAGCAATCTGTCTGCTCCTGTTGCTACTAAGAATCTTCCTGCTGGCAATACTAACAACGTTCCTAATGCCCGTGGTAATGGGACTGGTAAAGCGGTTGCTAACACCAACAATAGGGGACAAGCTCGACTTTATGGGTTAACTCACAGGGAGGCGGTGAAGTCGGATGTCGTGAAACCTCGATGTGTATTCGTCATAGTCCGGGTATTCTCTTATGCATTATTTTCTCTTTTGATGCGTATTTGTTGATGGATCTGGGTTCAAATCTCTCTTATGTGACACCATATTTTGTTCTTGACTTTGAGGGGGGAGCCCGAACTATTGTTAGAACCCTTCTCTGTGGATACCCCTGCTAGTGTTCCTGTTATTGCTTCTAGAGTTTATACAAACTGTGTAGTTGTAATTAAAGATCGTGAGACTATAGCTGACTTGTTTGAACTAGAAATGGTAGATTTTGATGTGATTATGAGGATGGATTGGCTTTCTGAGTGTTAAGAAAATGTGGATTGCCGGCATAAATTAGTTCGTTTTGAATTTCCTAATGAACCAGTTATTGTGTGGGAAGGTGAAATTGCTAAGCCTCGAGGTAGGTTTATTTCTTAGCTTAAGGCTCATAAAATGATCTCAAAAGGGTGTATTTATCATCTAGTCATCAATGACACTCAAGCCATAGTACCCGAATTTGAGTCTGTTTCTATAGTTAATGAATTTCCCGAGGTATTTCCAGAAGATCTTCCGAGCATTCCGCCGGATAGAGTTATTGATTTTAGGATTGATGTTATTCCCGATACTCAACCGATCTCTATTCCACCATATCGTATGGCTCCTGCAGAGCTATGGGAGTCGAAAGACCAAATGAAGGACTTGTTGGATAAAGGTTTTATTCGACCAAGTACCATACATTGGGGTGCTCCGGTCCTGTTCGTTAGGAAGAATGATGGTTCTATTAGAATGTGTGTTGATTATCGTCAGCTTAATAAGGTGACCATTAAAAATAAGTATCCTTTGCCTAGGATAGATGACCTGTTCGACTAACTTCAGGGTGCTAAGTTTTTCTCCAAGATTGATTTGAGGTCTGGGTTCCATCAGCTGAAGATAAAAGAGCAAGATATTCCAAAAATAGCTTTTTGTACTCGTTAGTGACACTTTGAATTTCTAGTGATGTCCTTTGATCTGACGAATTCCCCTGTTGCATTTATGGACCTAATGAATCGTGTGTTCAAACCTTTTCTTGATTGTTTCATCATTTTCTTCGTTGATGATATTTTGGTGTATTCGAAGAGTCGTGAGAAATATGCAGATCACTTGAGAATAACCTTAAGAATGCTTAAGGAGAACAAGCTTTATGCAAATTTTCTAAGTGTGAGTTCTGGCTTAACTTTGTGGCTTTCTTAGGCCATGTGGTGTCTAGCGAAGGTATTAAGGTATATCCGCCAAAAAATTTGGCAGTTAAGGACTGGCCGAGACCCACGAGTGCGACGGATATTCATAGCTTCTTGGGTTTGGCAATTTACTATCAAAAGTTCGTGGAAGGTTTCTCATCGATAGCTTTACCATTAATGAAATTGAATCAGAAGACTGCTAAGTTCCAATGGTCTGAAGCCTGTGAAAAGAGCTTTCAAGAGCTTAAGGCTAGATTGACTTCGGCTGCTGTTTTGACTCTACCTTCAGGGTCTGGTGGCTATGCAGTTCTTGTGATGCTTCCAGAATTGGTTTGGGTTGTGTGTTGATGCAGATTGGTAAGGTAATTGCCTATACTTCAAGACAGTTGAAAAAGCATGAGAAGAATTATCCAACCCATGATTTGGAATTGGCTGTTGTAGTCTTTGCTCTAAAGATTTGGCGTCACTACTTGTATGGTGAGCACTGTGCTGTTTTCACTAATCACAACAGCTTGCAATATATCTTGAAGCAGTGAGAGTTGAATCTTAGACAGAGAATATGGTTAGAGTTGTTGAAGGACTATGACTTGAACATCTTGTATCATCGTAGTAAGGCGAATGTTGTTGCCGATGCTTTGAGCTAAAAGTCCATGGGCACATAAGTATATTTACGTGCTCAAGATATGCCGATGGGAAAGGAAATTCGTAGACTTCTAGCCTTGGAGTTTGACTCGATGAAACTGAAAATAGAGAGCTAGTAGGAATTACGCAAATGCAATCTGATATTGTAGAGAGAATTAAGTCCAAATAATATGAAGATGGACTTTTGGTGAAGCTCCGAGATGGAGTGGAAAGGGGTGAGTTCATCTCATCCACCGTGGGTACCGGTGATGATGTCCTAAAGTTGCAAGGACGTTTATCTGTCCCTGATATTGATGGTCTTCGACAAGAGTTGATGGTGGAGACGCATAGTTCTAAATATTCTGTGCATTCGGGATCCACCAAGATGTATAAGGATTTGAAATAACACTAATTGTGGAAGAGCATGAAGGTAGATATCTCTACCTTTTTGGTGAAGTGTCTGAACTGTCAGCAGGTGAAGGCCGAACACCAAAGGCCTGGTGGTTTGGCTCAGAACATTGAGATTCCCCAATGGAAGTGGGAGATGATTAATATGGACTTTGTCGTGGGTTTACCTCGCACAAAGGCCAAGTTCGATTCTATTTGGGTGATCGTGGATAGACTCACCAAGTCTACTCATTTCCTTCTAGTGAAGACAATAGATACTATGGCGCATTATGCCAAGTTATATTTGAAGGAGATTGTTAGGTTACATGGGATTCTGATAACTATCATATCTGATAGAGGTACTCAATTCATTGCTCATTTCTAGAAATTGTTCCAACAAGGTTAGGGAACTCGAGTGAACTTGAGCACTGCCTTTCATCCTCAAACAGACGGGCAAGCAGAGAGAACTATACAAACTCTGGAAGACATGTTATGAGCTTGTGCAATTGACTTTGGAGGTAATTGGGATGAACGTCTACCTCTTGTGGAGTTTGCTTACAATGATAGTTACCAAGCGAGTATTCAGATGGCTCCGTATGAAGCACTATATGAGAGGCATTATAGATCTCAAATTGGGTGGTTTGAACCCACTGAAGTAGAGTTATTGGGTCCCGATTCAGTTCGCAAAGCAATCGAGAAGGTGAACCTCATTTTGCAACGACTCAAGACAGCTCAAAGTCGACAGATATCTTATATGGTATGAGGCATCGCAAGCATGAGTTTGCTATGGGAGACAATGTATTCTTGAAAGTGTCTCTGATGAAGGGAGTAATGCGGTTTGGTAGGAAGGGTAAGCTTAGCCCTCGTTTTATTGGCTTTTATAAAATTGAGAGAAGAGTTGGGAAGGTTGCTTACAAGTTGAGGTTACCATCTGAGATGGCTGTGGTGCATCCTGTGTTTAACATTTCGATGTTGCGGTTGTATAAACTGGATTCCTCCTATGTCTTGACTCATGAAGAGATTGAAATCAACGAAGGGTTGTCTTATGAAGAGAAACCTGTGCAAGACTTAGATCGACAAGTTAGAAGGTTGAGAACAAAAGATGTAGCTTCGGTTAAAGTCCTGTGGCGAAATCATAATACGGAAGAAGTGACTTGGGAAGTGGAGGAGGACATGAAGAAGAGATACCCTCACTTGTTCCCTATTCCACGTATGTGTCGAAACTTTTGGTCATCGAATTCTACCGAAAGTGTAGACTAAAGGTGTGAATTCTTCATTTAATGTTTCGGCTTGTTAGCGTTAGTTGTGAGGGTCCCTGTGAGGACCAAGTAGTTATTGTTAGAATATTAATAGAATTTGATGATGAGGTATATTCCAATACAAAAGAACTCTAGAAATTCCAAGAATTTGGAGGTTTAGTGAAAAATATTAGGCCCTGACTTTCATTCAGGGACGAATGATCCTGAGAGGGGGATAATGTAACACTCCATAAATCTGGATTAGGTGTCAATGTGTAAAATTGGTATTAAGATGACTTTTTAGCTATATGAATCATTTTGAGATGAATTTGGGTGAAAGATTGTCGTTTTGAAGTTAAATCAAATAGTGAAGTTCTTAAGAGCTCTTAAATTCATCTAAGTACGGTAGTCCTAATTTATTCAAAGTTTTCGGGTAGTTGCGCTAGGAATCTGAGAAAACTCAAACATGAAAGTTTTAGATATTTGAAAAACCTTTCCAATCATATATGGTGCAGCTCAAACGGAGCTCTGTGCCAGGATTTATACCTGTTATATTGAACCCTGTAGGCAGTCGCAGCACTCTTCTTCGCAAGGGTGGCGTGAGTTTTCATGTTTTAGACCAACTTTTGGCCTTGTGCGCCACACTTGCGATGCAAGGTTGGTGCAGGCAAGGCACCTTGCGCTGGTCTTGCGACGCAAGGGTGGTGCGAGGCACCGTTTTTCTCGTTACGAACTATATAAGCTTCTAATTCGTCAAAACCCTTCCAGGCAAGGCACCTCGCGCTGGTCTTGCGACGCAAGGGTGGCGTGAGGCCCCGTTTTCTGGTTACGAACTATATAAGCTTCTAATTCGTCAATACCCTTCCCCCTTTCCTTTTGGATGACTTTTTGAGAGAAAACAACATTAAGGCTTCCCCAAAACATCTAAGGTCAGCTCGTAATCAATTCTCATCATTACTACATCAATCTAACATCAAATTAATGCTTGCTCGTCCTTCAAAACCATAGATTCTTGAAAACCGAAGAAAGATAAATTGAAAGAGACTTTGGAAAACTTCTTAAAGGTATGTTCTTTGATGCTTACTGAAATTATTTAGAGTATTTGGAATAGTGTAGCGTGTTGTAAGAAATAAATATCCATGGGTGATTCATGGAGGATTCAAGAACAAGATTTAAATATTAGAAAAGCCCTAGTTTCCGAAATTGAAGGAAAACTCATAGAAGCGATTAAAGTTCTAATAGTTATCGTCTAAATCTATTGTAGAGTGATTGGTGAACCTTGAAAATTCTGTTGTTACCGTTTTAGCGGGATTTGAGGTATGTCTCTCTTTTGAACATACTTTTTCGACTTTAAATACGTTTTCTTTGACAAGGTTTCATGTGCATGAGGGACAAGCCCTCATGGAACCTTAAACATTATGTTCTATATATGAAATCATTGTTTTCTATCTATGTGTTGTTGAACTAAGGTTTCGTCTGGCTCTACCCTTTTTTAGAATAGTAATGAGCATTTGACTTGGTTAAGCTCTTTTTAATGTTAACAATCCCATCCACAAACTACTTCACAATCAAGACTACTACTATTCAACATTACGGACAGATCATGATCTTAATCATATTACACCACTAAGTTATCTAAAGGCTAAATTAAATATATGATTGTTTAAACAGAACTTAATTAACACAGGGATTGAACTAAACTACAGATAGTGCATAAACATATATACCAATATAATTGCCAAACTAAATGAATTAAGACACTGAGACAAATTGAAACAAATAAACTAGCGGAGCACAAATCCACGACCCAATTTAATAAGCTGTGAAGGAACTAACTCCCACCAAGTTAGTAAGCCATTCACAACCCATTAGAACACTTTAATAAGGAAATTAACGTGGAAAAGAAATCATAAAAGTCAATTTTAAAGTTTTAATAAGCCGATAGTCATAAAAGCATAATAAAGAGTTACAAAGCCCAAAATATGGTGTCACTAGTACAAGAACGCACTATATGAGTACAAGCCTGGGATACAGCCCGAAAATATTGTCCACAAAGTAAAGACAGAAAATAAAGGGATAAAGGAAAAATCTGGTGCTATGGATCGTCATGTAGCTCACCCCGAACTCTCCGGAATAGCCTCTTTAATGACCGGCATAGCCTCGAGGTCCACTGGTGCTGGAAGCAGAATATGCACACAAAAAGAGTGTAGCAAGTGCAGCGTGAGTACGGAAAACAACGTGTACTCAGCAGCATCGTCGACTGACCCTAACGAAAATGAAGATGAGGGTTGGCTTATGATTACTATTTCTACACTTAACCGCTATTAGTCCACGAAATAATAATCATAATAATAAATAATAATAATAATAATAATAATAATAATAATAATAATAATAATAATAATAATAATAATAATAATAATAATAATAATAATAATAATAATAATAATAATAATAATAATAATAGAAGTATAGAATTTGCTTCTAAATTTTCTGATGTTATTACTGATAAGACTCAACTCCGAAGATTTCTTGGCAGTTTAAATTATATTTCGCCATTTTATAAAGATTTGGCAAAAGACACATCTATTTTATATGATAGATTGAACAAGATTCCAACATCTTGGGCTGATGCTCATACACAAGCGGTTCAAAAAATCAAGGGAAAAGTTAATAATCTTCCATGTCTTACTTTGGCCAATCCTAACTGGCAAAAAATTATTGAAACTGATGCCTCTGATATTGGCTATGGAGGAATACTTAAACAGCTTTCTCCAAATGATAAACGAGAATATTTAGTCTAGTTCTACTCTGGCAAATGGAACAATAGTCAAAAGAACTATGCTACTGTAGCAAAAGAAATACTTGCTATAGTTAAATGTGTTCTTAAATTTCAAGGTGATTTATATAATCAAAAGTTTTTTATAAAAACTGATTGCCAAGAAGATAAATTTATGTTTAATAAAGATTGCAAATATGATGTTTCTCTCAGTAGTCTAGTGTGACGTAATTCAACGGAGTATTTAGCCTATAAGGCTAAACATGAATTGAATTATAATTAAAGAAATAAAAAGAAAAATAAAAATTATACCTTAAGGATGAAGGTTGTGCTCAGTGAAGAAGGAGTTTATATGAACAAGCTTTTATTTATGAGAAAGATTTTTTACAAGAGGGAGTGAGAGAGAGCTCGTGCTTGGGGGATCCAAGACTTGCCTCTTAACTGAGAGATCCAAGCAAATGCTTGGATCCCCCAAGCACAAGCTCTCTCCCACTCTCTCTTGTAAAGAGAAATTCTCTGATAAATAAAATCTTCCTCTCTGCTGAGCACAACCTTCATCTTTAAGGTATAATTTTTATTTTCTTTTTATTTTACTTATTTATAATTCAGTTCATGTTTAGCCTTATAGGCTAAATACTCCGTTGAATTACGTCACACTAGACTACTGAGATCATAGTAATAATGCTTTAATGCATCATGATCATGCCAAAATATGATGCTCAAGGTTAGGTAGAGGTCGAATTCCTGCCGTTCAAAAAGGTATTCCCGATTGTTGGCCGTTTAGCCGAGGATGGCGTTTTAGGGCATTTGTTGGACTTGTTCTGGTTGGAACAGATGGTTGTGGAGGAAATACGCTATGAACTATTTCTCCACTGGGTAGTTTATAATCTCTTTCAAGAACAGAAATATACTTAGCAAGATAATTTGCTAAGAACCAAGGCACAAAAGATATAATCTTATTTGCTTTGGAAAGATCCTTATAAAATTCTTCTTGAAAGACTATGGTTTCCTCTGGTTAAAATTTATCAAAAAACCATTTTCTAAATCCATTTAGGAGTATAAAACTCTTTACTGATTTCCAATCTTGCGGGTGATCCCCGACTAAAATCAAGTTTTTGGTCTTGATCCATTAAAAATAGGAAACGATTTACATTTTGCAGCTTTTTCAAAATTAATTGAAAGCGATAGTTTGCCTGTTATAACTAAGCATATTAATAATATGATTAGGCAACAAAATTATTCTAATGTTTATATGAATATTTTGGGTGAACAAATATTTTCACTTCATGAAAAAGTTGATAAACTTTTAACTTGTCTTAATAAGGCATCTACTTCGATATGAGAAACAATGGAAGTTGTTGCTACTCCAAGTATACAGCCTCCTCCTGAAATTCATGATTTTAAATTAAAACCTTTATTAGATTTAGAAAGACTTTTAGATGAAAAGTTTAAAGGTCTAAAACTTAGTCCTTTAATAGCAGAGGATGATAAGTATTTGTCTAATATTGACTATAAGGCTCGCATAGCATCAGCTATTAATAAAATTGATGAATATTATGTTGTTAAGCCTACCCAGAGGATGTACTACTATCCTTGACCAACTCCTGAAGATGTTTTATTAGAGGAGCATGAACATGTTATTTCCATCTAAGGAAATATATGAATGGAATATTGACGGTTATAGTGAACGTCGAGATTTATTGCACTATTCATAGAATGTTGATGTACAGCACTATCTGCAAAATTCATAAAAATGATGAAAAGACTATTGCAAATATGATTATAGCTGGTTTCACTAGCCAATTAAAAGGTTGGTGGGATAATTATTTAACCTTTATACAACGTCATTCTATTTTAACTGTTGTTAAAAGGGAAGGTGGAAATGAAGCCCCAGTTTCAAACATAGTTTATACACTAATTATTAATATTGTTGAACATTTTCAGGAAGATGGACGGATAATAATGAGTCTATTCGAACCATGCTTCAAAACCTTAGATGCAAGACCCTAACCTCATTTAGGTGGTATAAAGATGTTTTTCTTTGCAGGGTCATGGAGTTACCAGAGAGTAATGACTCTCATTGGAAGTCCAAATTTATAGATGGACTCCCTCCTCTTTTTGCAGAAAGAGTTAGAAAGGCTCTTAGGAAAGGGGAAAGAAGTATAGATTATGATACTTATACTTATGGTAAATTAATTGATACTTGTATGCAAGAAGGATTAGCCTTATGTAATGAAATTAGGCTCAATCAGCAGATCAAGCACCATGGTCTTAATGAAAGACAACAATTAGGAGAATTTTGTGGACAGTTTGGTATGGATATTCCACAATCCTCTAAGAAGACTCATAGGCATAAAAAGAAGCATAAAGACTTCCAACAATGGAAGGAGAAGCGTCTCCAGAAAAGAACTAGGCACAAAAAGGCCTTTAATGAAAGGAAGGATTTTATTAAATCCAAAAACTCAAAAGCCTGTTATAAGTGTGGCAGAGTAGGTCATTTTTATAAAAATTGTAAGGTTAAGGAAAAGATTAAAGCCCTTAACATAGATGATGACCTTAGAGAATCTTTATATAAGATCTTGTTAAACTCAGACCCAGAAGCAGAGGATGATTCTGGTAAAGAAAGTGATAGTTCTTCTAACCCCTCTTCAAATGAAGATATTAGGGTGTTAGATGAAGAGAGTTATATCTCAACCAGTTCAGATGGTGAGTGTCAACCATGCCAAATAGGGCAACCTTGTGTTAAATCCAAGGGAGATGTGAGCTTTATAAGCTCATGTCCCAGTTTAATGAAACTAGTATACAAGTTTTAGATGGTAATAACCTTGTTGACCTCCTTAAATATATTAAGGATCCCAGCCTTAGGTCCCAAATCATAGACCAAATAGGTTCAAAACAGCAGCCCCAAGAAGAACCAACGGCTGTAGAAATTAGAGAACCTACAGGACCTTATACTATGACTGGAGTCAAACAACTCCTCCAAGAACGCCGGAATATTATAAGTACACCGGCAACCACCCAAGATTTAGAAAGAGAGGTTCATAACCTTAAGCAAGAAATTTCCACCCTTAGGAGACACCAGACTACTCTAGATCATCGGGTCTCACAACTGGAGGGGAAAGGAAAACAAATTATAGAACCACCAGTTTATAATACTGTAGAAAACCTACCAGTTAATAACACCGTAGAGATCACACTACGGAGGAAGGTGAAAGTAGTGGTCCCAGTTCTAGTTTTTTAACAAAATTGGATATCATTACTTCGTTTAAGTTTTTTATAAAAGTTACTCTTTTAATCGATTATAATTTCAAAAAAGAGTTTACTGCTCTAGTTGACAGTGGAGTGGATTTAAGTTGTATTCAAGAAGGATTAATTCCTTCAAAGTATTTTCAAAAAACTACTCATAGTTTACGGTCTGCTAGTGGCCAAAAAATGGGTATAACTTATAAATTACCCAAAGCTTATATTTGCCAAGAAAAAGTTTGTATTCCTGAAAACTTTGTATTGGTAAAAAATATTTCAAACCAAGTTATTTTGGGAACACCATTCATCCATAAATTATTTCCTATTCAATGGATGGATGACAAAGGTTTTATAGGAACCTATGATGATAAGCCTATTAAATTTGAGTTTATAACTGAACCTTTTTCAAGGATTTTAAATGAAATCAAAGATAGGCTGATGAATAAACATCAGCAAATCAATTTCCTTAAACAAGAAATTTATACTCTTCAAATTGAAGATATTTTACAAAATCCTAAATTACAGGATAAGATTGAGCTTATAAAAAATTAATTTTCTCTACAAATTTGTAGTGACCATCCTAATGCTTTTTGGGACAGGAAAAGACATATTGTCACTCTTCCATATGAAGAATCTTTTTCTGAAAATAATATCCGTACTTAGACCATGTCAAATGAATTCCGAATATTTGGAATTATGCAAAAATGAGATTTCTTGTCTTTTACAAAAAGGTCTTATAAGATCTTCGAAATCTCCATGGTCATGCATAGCTTTTTATGTTAATAAACATGCTGAACAGGAACGAGGAGTTCCAAGATTGGTAATAAATTACAAACCCCTTAATAAGGTTTTAAAATGGATTCACTATCCTATTCCTAATAAAAAGGATTTATTAGATCGCCTTCATAATGCGATTATATTTTCTAAATTTGACTTAAAATCAGGTTATTGGCAAATCCAAATAGCGAAATATAAATATAAAAAAGCTCGCTTTTAATGTTCCAATTGGACAATTTGAATGGAATGTCATGCCTTTTGGACTGAAGAATGCCCTTTCAGAATTTCAAAAGATCATGAACGATATTTTCATGGCTTATAGCAATTTTATCATTGTTTATATCGATGATATTTTAGTATTTTCAAATACTATTGAAATGCATTTTAAACATCTTGATATATTCAAGAAAATCATTATTCAAAATGGTTTAGTTATATCTAAGCCAAAAATGTCACTTTTTCAAACAAAAGTCAGATTTCTTGGTCATAATATTGAAAAAGGAAAAATTATTCCTATTAATAGAAGTATAGAATTTGCTTCTAAATTTCCTGATGTTATTACTGATAAGACTCAACTCCGAAGATTTCTTGGCAGTTTAAATTATATTTCGCCATTTTATAAAGATTTGGCAAAAGACACATCTATTTTATATGATAGATTGAACAAGATTCCAACATCTTGGACTGATGCTCATACACAAGCAGTTCAAAAAACCAAGGGAAAAGTTAATAATCTTCCATGTCTTACTTTGGCCAATCCTAACTGGCAAAAAATTATTGAAACTGATGCCTCTGATATTGGTTATGGAGGAATACTTAAACAAATTTCTCCAAATGATAAACGAGAATATTTAGTCCAGTTTTATTCTGGCAAATGGAATAATAGTCAAAAGAACTATGCTACTGCAGCAAAAGAAATACTTGCTATAGTTAAATGTGTTCTTAAATTTCAAGGTGATATATATAATCAAAAGTTTTTGATAAAAACTAATTGCCAAACAGCTAAATTTATGTTTAATAAAGATTGCAAACATGATGTTTCTAAACAAATATTTGCCAGATGGCAAGCTCTTTTAGCACCATTTGATTTTGAAATTCATTATAAAAAGGGAATTGATAATAGTCTCCCTGATTTTCTCACTAGAGAATATTTAAGTTCATAACTTTCATTTTCTCATTTGCAGGATGAGACCCACATTGACACCTCCCTCTAATAGAGGAAGGGGAATAGGACAAAAAGGAATGGGCAGAGGCACTGTTCTTGCTCAAATGGGTAACAAAAGGCTAATAGCCGACAATATTGCAGAAACTTCTGGTAATACCCAGAAGCAAATCACTTATGCTGAGTATCTTGCTTTTATAGAAGCACAGAAAAAATGTGATAATATGCCTCCATCATACTCCAATGCCCTTACAATTAATGATAATGAGGACATTGATTCATATGAAGAAAACACTCAACGAGAGTTAATAATTCTCCTTGAGAATGATGATCTCCAATGGAAAGATGAGCCTTGGCAAATAATGCAAAGGTATTTTGATACAGCGTTATACGCTACTCCGACTTATAAATATCGGATGAATTATGAAATGATCCTATCATATACAGGGTCAGCTGAATTCCAGCATTTTTATCCTGCTAATAGCAAAAAGATGTATAATTTTTCAAAAATTATCATAAAAAAGGTATTTTCTCCAAATGAATGGGGAATAAGTCCATTAAAGGACAGGGATTATATCCACCTGAACAAAAAAAGTCCCAGTTAATTCAATTATTGGGATTATGTTGAAAGCTTTAATAAAGCTCTTTTATATGAGAATCCTAATAGGAAACACTCATGGTTTATAAAAATATGTGCCAATGTTTATAAACAGGGCATACCAAATTATTTTTAGCAATGGTGGATCCATTATGGTCCAACTATTAAATCTTTACCAGAACCCTTCAAAAGTTTATATACTGAATGGGTTGATGTTTCTCCAAAAATAATAGATTTGGAAAATAATATTACTTTCTCTGAAGAAATTTCTAATATGTATTTCTTCATTGAATTCTCTATTCCATGGATTATGAAATGGACAGTTGAAGTGGGTTATACCCCGCAAAATATGCCTTGCTTGAACAGAATTTTTTATACAAAATTCTGGAAAAAATTATTGCAAAAATCAAAAGATGGAACTATTCCCGGACAAGATTTAATAAATCAAATTAAAACCACCATTGCACAATATAAGGACTCCCTTAGCTCCAGGCAAAAGGAAATACCCAGTGCTTTTGAGCAAATTGCTCGGAAAATTCAATTGAAGAAAGGACATTCCCAATGTACTCATAGCCACTTGCATGGAGGAATTTAAATCTAATTTAATGCAAAGATCTTAATATGGAAGCTATTTCTGATACATCAATGGCATCTGCTGGTCATACCACTGATAATGATAATGAAGAAGAAGAAGAAGAAGACTATAATAATCAAGTCTTAGCAGGAGAATCTCAAAGTCCAGCTAATACAGAGGACTTCGCACAATTTGCGGCCCAATTTCTTGGCCAAACGGAAGAATCTTCCAGCTCAGCAAAAGATAAGGGCAAGTCACCGATGAAATAAGTGGTGGACCCCGCCACTAGGCGGCTACTTTTATAAAGAAGGAATCTGCTTTTATAAAGCAGCTTTAATTATTATGTTTTGCTTTTACTTTCGGCTACTTTTGGCCGCTTTTGCTTTTTCTTTACTTTTACTTTTTATCTGGCCATCATGTTGTCGGCCATTCACTTTTTAATTTTGTTGTTTTGTATTTCTGATCCATTATATAAGGATCATTCTTCTCAGTTAAGAGGCAAGTCTTGGATCCCCCAAGCACGAGCTCTCTCTCACTCCCTCTTGTAAAAATCTTCTTATAAATAAAAAAGCTTGTTCATATAAACTCCTTCTCTGCTGAGCACAACCTCCATCCTTAAGGTATAATTTTTATTTTTCTTTTTATTTCTTTAATTATAATTCAATTCATGTTTAGCCTTATAGGCTAAATACTCCGTTGAATTACGTCACACTAGACTACTGAGATCATGGTAATAATGCTTTAATGCATCATGATCAAAGCCAAAACATGATGTTCAAGGTTAGGTAGAGACTGACTGTTCATAACCAGGCGGTGGTCCTGTTGTTAGCCCGCTTAGCCGAGGATGGCGTTTTAGGGCGTTTGTTGGACTTGTTCTGGTAGGAACAACCCCAACGCCAGGGTCGGTAACCTAGTAAAACTTTTGTTACCTAGATGACATCATGCTGCGGCGCGATCCTGCTTGTATATGGTATAAGAGCCATGGTGTTCCAGTAGTAATAGGTGATGTAATTCAACGTCTTCATAATATGAATTTTATAAATCGTAAAAGAACTGTTCAAAATAGTAAAAAAGAGGAATATGATACTCTTCAAGAACTGGATCTCCTTAATAAATGGACGATTCCTAAGATAGAACCCAGAACAATATATCAAATGAGTACTTTTGAGAAAATAGGTCTTAAACAAGTAGTTAAAACTACTGAGGAAACTATGACTGTAGATAATGATCATGCTACTTCTAGACAATTATCTGACAGTGATGTTGCCCTTTATAGGGTAACCCATAGATTCATGCATATTGGGTTAATTCAGGTTTCATTTAAACCTTTAACATTAAGAGGTTTACCAAAGAGCTTTATAGCAGCTCTAAGAGATGGAAGAAATCGAAACTGGAAGAAATCTCTTATAGGGACTGTCCAAACAAGTTTAGCTTATGGACCAGTTTATTTCAATGCTTATCCTAACTTGCAGGTATCCTTGCAAGATGATAATTCTCTAGATGCTTTAATATTAAGTATCAAATTGCATGGTTATGATTATATGCCGAGTACATAGGTAATATGCATCTGTTATAGAATATATTATAAACCATTATATACTATGAATCCTATGTGTAAAATCATGGATTTTAAAAATGAAACTATTTTAATAGAAACTAATTTTGGTAAATCCAAAATTATGACTAGAAGACCTATCAAGTGGGATGAAATAGATTTCCCTAAAGAGTGGGTCATTGAAGGAGCAACACCTCCTCAAAATATTTTTACTGAAATTTCAGAAATTGAACAGATCCCAGATGGGACAGTAAAATTGAGATTTCATGATCCTATACCTGCTTTAGAAGATTATGAACATAATAGTGTTCGTTCTAGTATACCTAGACCTTTATCTTCTAAGAGATCTTATATATCTCCTATTGATTATATTGTGCAGACTCCATCAAGAGCATCTACTTCTCAAATAAGAGATGATGATTCTAATAGAATTGATACCCTAAAAATTAACCAGGATAATATTGTAAATAATAATAATAATAATAATAATAATAATAATAATAATAATAATAATAATAATAATCCGGTCACAAGCCTAGATAAAGCATCTAAATCCTTAAGTTCATCATGTATCAAAAGGGCATTTAAGGCAATCCAAACAACAAATCATTAAGTCATACAAACAAGGAAAAATGAATAGAATGTAATGATATGCAAATGTTATGCAATGCAAGTCCTTTTCCATCTCCCGATGCACACAGGTTCAAACATTAATGAATCATGACCCATGGGGGACTCGTGAGGTCCATATACCAACCCAAAATTTCAAATCTCCCAGGTCACATTAGGTCTTAGCCATTTTAGGCTTCCAATCACAATAATACTTAGCCCAAGTAGGCTCCAAATCATAGCACTCAGCCCTTAGGCTCACATTACCTGCCATCTAGCCAGTGTAGATCTTATCATCAGCATCACTCCGTCCAGAACCATTTCCCCTTGAACATTACACATGTATCCTCAAATGCACATAGCATACTATATAAAGTATGAAAATGCACAACCATAAGAAATCAAGCAAAACAATAAAGACTCAATCTTTAGCTCTTTTCCACTTTGAAACGAGTATTTAGGAGTGATGATATCATGCAATCACAGATAAGCCAGGTAGTAAGCATAGAAGCAATAAATAAGGGATCTCATATCTCAATCACAGACACAAATAAATCTATGCTATCAGCTAATGCCCAAAGCATGACATTCAGACCGGACTGTACAATCGAAATTACATAAATACCCATCACATGGCGCTGGTACCCGATACAAGTGCTTATCAGCTCATAAGTTCAGGACCCTTTTAGTTACCCATTATCCCCTTTTATTAGTCTAATTTTAACCAACCACGATGCTATAATTAGAGTCAAAAATCTCAACATGCCATGATAGGAGTCCAATAATTGTAGCTAAGCCTTGCTCTTTTGTAAAGCCTCTGAAATATCCCAATCTATTCAAACACAAATTATACATAAGAATGAGTCAACTGATGCCCATATTGCCATATAAAGATTCAGGTATAGAAAGTCAACCCATAAACCTCATTCCAAGCCTTGAAGGTCAAAATCGTAATTTCGTTGCAAAATCAAGTTCAATATGGTCAAATTATTATTCTAAAGGAAGTCATATGAATTCAAAGATACCCATAATGCTATACTTTAGTTCTGAACCTAAAGTCACCCAAAATAAGATTCCGAGCCACTAGCGGCAAAATAGAAAACTCAACCCAAAATTACTTTACCCAACATCTATGGAGTCTATATCCCAAAAAATGGACCATATCTATCATCAAATTCATGTTTAAATCAAGAATCCCTATATTATAACTTAGGGTTCATAAACCCCCAAATCCCCTCCTTAATTCATGATCTCTAACAGGGAAATCCATACTAGTTAATGATATAAAGGTCAAAAGGAGATTAAAAACTTACCCACTCGATAAATCTTGCAAATCCATTTAAAAATCTCCTTAAACCAAGGTCTCAAGCTCCACATATGTGAATGAAGGGTCTAAACTCGAAATGGGGTTTTAAATCTGTCTAGGCCTGAATTACTCTTCGCGAACGCGACCCCTGACCAGGCCCACAACTAGCGATCGCGACGGACCCCTTACCTGGCCCACTAATCGCGATCACGATGAGTCCATCGCCAACGCGATTGGTCAGCCAATCCCGGCCCAGACCTCCACTCTTCTTTGCGAACCCGAGCCCCAAGCTTACGAACGCATAGAAGGAAACCAGATTCACTGAAAACCAAAAATATCTTATTTTTCATGATTCCGAACCAATACTTGAAACTCATCCGGAATCCCCGGACATAAACCAAATATGCATACCAACCATAAAACACGCTACGAACTCACTCGGGTACTCAAAATTCTCAAAAGAGGTCACCTTGACCAGGTGTTGCCCGTGGTTAACTCCAAATCCCTTAAAAATAGATTTCTAACCAAAAGTCCAAAATACCCCCGTGTCTCTCGGGAAATGAAACAACCACTCAACTAAGTCATAATCCACATTACAAACCTAATGGAGTTGATGAGACTTTCAAAATGAGTCATTTACCCCTAATGTTGACTTTGGTCAACCAAACACTTATGAACATAAAAAAAATCCCATTTTCTCACCCAAATCTCATCTGAATGCCTCAGGAATCAGGCCACCCATGCCCATAAGTCAAATATACCATAAAGAAGCTAGGGGAAGGGTCAACATGGGTAAAATAGGCAAAACATCAAAAATGACCTAACGGGTCGTTACATCATCCACCACTTGAATAGATGTTCGTCCTCGAACATAAAAGAGAGAGGAAATACCTGAATCACCGAAAAGCTATAGATTTCTACTCCGCATATCCAACTCAGTCTCTCAAGTAGCCTCTTTGACAAGACGATGCCTCCATTGAACCTTTACAGAAGCAATCTCTTTGAACCTGAACTTCCGGATCTGTTTATCTAAAATAGTAACTCCTCCTCAAAAGTCAAGGTCTAATCAAGCAACACCGAATCCCACTGAATCACATGAGAACCATCAGAATGATACTTCTTGAGCATGGAAGTATGAAACACGGGGTGAACACCTGAAAACCCCAGAGGCAAATCCAACTCATAAGCTACCTAACCAATGCGCTAAACAATCTCAAATGGACCAATATACCTGGGGCTCAACTTGCTTTTCTTCCCAAACCTCATCGTACCCTTCATGGGTGAAACCTTCAACAGAACTCGCTCACCCACCATGAATTCCAAGTCACGAACCTTCCGATTTGCATAACTTTTCTGTCTACTCTGAGCTATGAGAAGTCTCTCTTGAATTAACTTAAACTTGTCCAAGAAATCCTCCAATAAGTCTGTACCCCAAGGCCTCACCTTAAACGCATCAAAACAACCAACCAAAGATTGACATCTCCTACCATATAATGCCTCAAATAGTGCTATCTTAATGCTCGAGTGATAACTGTTGTTATAAGAAAACTCCAACAAAGGTCAGAACTGATCCCAATGACCACAGAAATAAATCACACAGGCCGGCAACATATCCTCAAGGATCTGAATGGTACGCTCAAACTGCCCATCAGTCCAAGTGTGAAATATGGTACTAAGCTCCACTCGTACACCCAAATCGTTCTTCATGGATAGCTAGAAATGGGATGTAAACTGAGTGCCTCAATCCAAAATGATAGAAATAGGTGCACTGGCCAACTTTCCTAAATTGTAGGTAGTCTGAACCGGTACAAAATGAGCTGATAGTCAAACGGTCCACAATGATCCAAATAGCATCAAACTTCCCCAAAGTCTGGGGTAACCCTACCACGAAATCCATATCAATTCGTGCCCATTTCTACTTAGGTATAGTCATCCTCTGAGTAATTCCACTTAGCGTTTGGTACTCATACTTCACTTGTTGACAGCTCAAGCATCGATACTTGAATCTAGCAATGTACCTCTTCATATTGCACCACCAATAATGTTGTTTCAAATTTCGATACATCTTTGTCGCTCCTGGATGTACAGAATACCTCTAAATTGTGAGTCTCATCCATAATCAATCTGGGCAAATCACCCACTTAGGGAACACATATGCTACCCTTGATCCTCAAAACCCCTTTATCATCAAGAATTGCATCCCTTGCTTTTCCTTTCAACAGGTTGTCTCGAATTTTGTTCAACTTTGCATCCTCAAACTATTGGGCTCTAATTTGCTCCGATAAAGATAATTGTGCCTCCGCACAAGCTAAAACTTTGTCACGTTTCGAAATATCAAGTCTCACCATACTATTTACTAAAGCCAGAACGTCCATAGCTAAAGGGCACTCCCCAACCTGCAACAATGCAAGGCTACCCATACTCACTTAACACCCCCAACTTAAAGTCTTTGCTTGCCCTCAAGCAAGTAAAACAATGCATTCGACTATCACAAAGGCTTAGATATTACAAAGTAGAATTGTCTATAATGGTTTTGGCAAGTAAATACCGGCATGCACGTTCATCAAGAATGGCCCCTCACTTTCATATTTATAAACAAGATGCATCACTCAAAACTGTTATGATTCACAATGAAGCTTCAATCAAGGATATCATGTTATTGGGAGTATCAATGTACACACAAGTTCCACTTCAGGTAGTGTCACGAACCAAGCCGATAAGCCGTGACGAGTGCCTGACCACTACTGACCAAGCACCCCTAAACTCGTACTTGCACTATACCGAGTAACCTGGTGGCCCATTTTTACTTATATCTGAGCTATGCTAACTTTTGTAAAATTAATACAATAAACTTTACATCGAACTCATAAACCATGCATATGGATATATAAGCGTATGTGCTAAGGATAACAATGCAGGCCGACTTGGCCGCTACATGTGCTGTACATAAAATAATAGATGACAGAACTGCACGACGTTCCAACTATATACAACTGTCTACAGACCTCTATGGAATATAAACTGTAGAAAAGACAGGACAAGGCCCTGTCATACCCACATAGCTACATATCAAGATAGCATACCAAAAAGGGTTGCAGCTCCGAACCAAATACGCACTGACTGCGGCTGATAGGAGGTCCTACTGGTCTGGATTGTCTGGCTGGCTACCTGAACCTGCGGGCATGAATGTAGGGTCCACAAGAAAGGACGTCAGTACGAACAGTGTACTGATTATGTAAGGCATGAATAATACCATAACAAGAAATACGGAACAGAGCATGAGATAAAGAGATAACCCGTACATCTGATTGCCTCTCAAGTAGATATCATGCATGTTTAACCTTTAAATAAAACATTTCTTATATCATAAACATGTACATAACATAATCATTAGCCTGCGTCCGGGCCTCCCGCGTCCGGGGTAATCATCTCGCGCCGCCCACTAGTGGTGACTGTCCGTGCTATATAGACACGGTGTTATTATCATTATCCATAAGCCGCCCATTACGCCTACCATAGTGGTGTCTACCCGGCCAACTAGGCCCGGTGTAATCATACATATACATATACATATACATATACATATACATATACATAAAGCATGCATGAGAGCCCAAATAAAAGCTACAACTCTCTCGGAGTGACGTAAGGTCGGTGACCTCCAATTTATATTATGGAACAATCATCGTCGCTATATCTCACCCCAAAGGAACAAGTATCATGAGGTGAGATCGACAACAATGAATAAAATCAAGAAAATTATGAAATAAGCTCAATAATCTCATAATAGCCTTAAAATCATAAGCTTTGGAATTTTTAGAAATAAAATCATCATCATCATGGTCATCATAGAAAACATCTCATATTTAACATCACAAGAAGCCTTTAAGAATCATGAACTTCTAGCTTCTAGAAGTAAGAAGGTTATGGAAAATATGTATGGAGTCATAACATAGGATCATGCCTTTTGAAAGAAAAGGACTAGCCTTAACATAACTTTTTGTTCTCCTACTACTTAATGCTTATCCTTCCAAGCTTGTAAATCTACATTCAAGACAATTAATACCACTATTAGGCTTATCGTCATATGCTTATCTTAAGTCTTCAAATTAATTCTTTTTAAAATCTTGTCAAATTTAAAAGATCTCTCTCATTTATAGCCCTAGCCTGAAATCACAATACCAACAAAACAACAACAATAGCAATACTAATATCAACAACAACATCATCAATACCAATATACTCCATAAAACATCCCACACGATGTTTTCCCCAATTTCTCAACCAACCATAACAATATCCACAATACCATAATCAAATAATTATATTTAATTTAATCTCAAAGTAATCCAAAATCTCCTTTCAAATTCATTCCATAGTCATAATCTTCACTTTAATACTTTGGAACTTCTCTACTATGATTCTCTTCTTTTATAGGACTTGCTAAACCTTCAAATCAACTTAATCATGAGAAATAGGATGGAGAACATACCTTACACTAGAAGAACTTCACCCACTCAACTTCTTCCAAGACCAAATTCATCACAACATTAAGTAGAGATAAGAAC
>NW_026714627.1:0-22324 GCF_029784015.1 Lycium ferocissimum | reverse complement strand
AGTAAGCCAAAAATAAAACTAGTTATGGAGAAAAGGTCATAAGTGTTGTATTGTAGTTGTTGTGTTTGTAAATTTGTTTTGAGCGTGTTGTGGCGTGTGGATGGACTGATTTATGCATATAAAAATGGTATCTAACAACATTGGCGTATTGATGAGATTATACTCCTTGATTGGGATGGAAGAAAGTGCCTTATTGTTGTTGTATGTTGAAAAACGTCGTGTGGGATATTTATGGAATATGTTAGTATGAATAATAGTGTTGTTGATGTTGGTATTATTGTTGTTGTTGATTGGTTGCTGAATTATAATTTTGGGCTAGGCATATAAATAGGGGAGATCTTTTAGATTTTTAGAATATAGAGTAGTTTGATTTGAAATTTGGAACAAGTGTGTGATAAAGTCTAACGTTAGTGTGAATCCTTTTAAGTGTAGGCTTACTGAGCTTGACGAATAAGCGTAGCTAATAAGGAGGTGGAACAGGTATGTAAAAGCTTACCCTTTCTTTCTTTTGGCATGTCTTAGATGTAAGTAAGATATGATACGAGCCTTGGGGTAACTCTATTCATAAGATCCAGCATGTCACAATTCTTATTCAACTGTGATGTTAGCATTCCTAATCTTGTCGAGCTATGGTCCTTGTGTCTTTTGTATGATTGGATAGTAAATGCGCATAAAAAATTTTTGTTCCTAAAGGATTCTATGTCGAATAAGGTCCCTAACTTTCATAGGGCTCGGATGGCTTCGATACGTTCGTAGAAGATTCTATAATGATTAATGCCCGTAACACATGGGCGAGCTCGGTTTGGTTTGATACGTAATCTACGATCTCTAAGACTCTCTTTAACGTGATCCTAATGGCATTTTAGAACGGATTTAACATGGCTATCGTTTGATACTCGAGCGTTGATTGTCTCCTTATCTCTTGAGTCTTGAGAGATTTATATATGCATATGGTTTCTCTCTTCTTTCTACGCTCGTCTGTTATTATTATACTTTAGCTGCGTCGCGGAGCCGGGGCATGTATTCGTGCACAACTCCAGCACGTATTCACCGCGTCCCTCACCCTAGGCGGGGCACATTATATGTATATGATGATATTCTGCAACGTCCCTCACTAGAGGGCGGGGCACGTTATATGATATGATGATATGGGGATGGTGGCCGGGATGGCATATGATGATTCCATTCTGCAGTCCCTCGCTCTGGGGCCGGATAAAAGGTATATATATGATTATTTCACGAATTCCCTATAGAGGGCCGGGACACGTTATATGTATATATATGTATATGTATATGATGATTTTGCTACCGAGTCCCTCACTAGAAGGCGGGACACGTTATATATGCGCCATATGCAAGATGATTGTTCACTTATGTTTCTAAGTCCCATAATGAATTGGATATGATATTGACATGCATGATTTATGTTTCTAAGGCAAGCCTTGTGGTTTTAAGTTCTTGTACTAGTTTTTTGTACTCCTTATTTCGGTACGATCACATTTCTTGTGTTTCGTACTTTACATGCTCGGTACGTGTCCCGTCGAAGTACGACCCGCTCTTGGGTGTGTTTCGTACCATAATTGTATACGGATTAGTAGGAGATGTTCATTTGGATTGGCGAGCTCTCCATTTCCTTCAGTGCTTTGCCAGTCGGAGTATCTATGTTGTGGTATCTTGGTTCATGTTAGAGACTTTGCGGGCAATTCGCGTATACGAGCGTATCGATCTTGTAAGCGGCTGCAGCAAGCGGGTGCATCATTATGCGTCATGTTAAGGATTTCATACGATTACGGATTTTACTTGATTTGAGAGAAAAGCATGTTGTTCTTTGAAGAAGCTTCCATTATGCATTCATTTCATGATTTAAGGAAGTCCCAGTATGATTATGAGTATCACAAGGATCAAGGTTTGCTCGGCCACTAGTAGGAGTCGGTACTTGTCAATACCCTATCAAAAGTTGGGGTGTGACATTGAGTATAAGATTAATGAATGAACGCTTGATATGTACGATGGGTAAAGGTATGAACGGTGCTTGGTGGTTAGCCCCGAGTACCCGTTATAGCCCCTAGTCGGGTCGTGACAAAAGTGGTATCGAACGGTTCGATCTGGAAGTGTCTACGAACGTGTCTAGTAAAATTAACTTGTTTATGGTGTGTTGCATGCTACACATAATAATGAGAACTTCTGAGGCATTTAGGAAAAATGACCATTCTTCTTCTTAGATCGTGCTATAGAGAGCCATGTTATAAGATTTTCCCCTCCTTTGTCGTTTCGTTTATAATTTATTAAAGTTGATGGAAGGAAAAGCTACGCTGCCGGCTTTAACGGGAAGGGGAAGGGAGTGATTGAAGAAGGGCTTGAGCAACCGGGGCCATCTACGGATATGGAGGAGAGTGAACCCCAAAATAAGGCCTATCTCGGTTCCCCGTTACTCGCCCGCCCTAGAGGATGCCAGGGAGCCTCGGCTTTAGCCCGCCCCAGGTCCCTGGGTTGCCTCGGGCCCAAGAGATGAGACAGGCCATTCTTTTATTCGACTCGGGTGGCTCAAGCTCGGCTGTTGACGATGTGCGCCACGATAACGGGGTCGGAGAAAGAGAAATTAATTCTCCGGGGTTTGATCATGAGTTTAGGGGTGCTCAGAGACAACAATTCTCTGTAGGCATAGGTTCGTTGGCAACTAGCGCTCTCCTTTGAGTTTCTTGGACCCGTGTTTGATAGATCTACTAATTCTAGGCTACCCGCAGAGACTCGAGTTTGAATTCTCGGAATAGGGGTGATTGGCTTCAAACGGATGAGATTACCGTACCACGATGTAGTCAATACGTAAAGTTACATTTTGGACACGTCTTGCTTGGGTTGGGATGTTTGTTATGCACATGCTCGGCCGGGTAGCCGCCGTTTAGCGCGATTGTCCATCGCTACGTGGTAAAGATAGGGTTCGATTCTGAGTGGTAAGTTGGCTCTTCATCATTAGTGCATACTCCTAGGCGGAAGGCCGCCGAATAGTAGCCGAGTTGTGATAGAAATCAAAAGAAATACCCGGTTGGAGTGGATCCAGTACTTATACCTGTCATTCGTGGGCGACGGGATCTTGAGTATCCTACGATATTGTCCCGGGTATATTTTCGGTAATCTCTTATGATATGTATGCGCGGATTGATTCGGGTCCCTCTGTTATCATATATTACTCCCGATGTGATGATTGTGTTGAGGTGAAAAATATGAGCCAACTGACAAATTGAGATGACTATATTTGTTAGTGACCTAGTGATAGCCAGAATCATGAGTTACAAGTAAGTTGATTGACAGTGTGTGGAAAATATATCTATATATATATATATATAATACGTGTATGTGTATATATTGGGATTCTAGACCGAGTGTGCGAGCCTGACTTATGAGACAAAGCTCTATTGTTTATATCCTTTAATGGTAAGTGATCTTGTGTTCTTTGAGTTGCGTATTATGTGTGTCCCAAATATATGTCCTATTAAGGCATGGGGCGTGTTCTCTGGGCTATGTGCGAGTTTAGGATTGTTATGTTTACAAGAGAAACCTGTAAATTTTCCCAGGAATATAAAAGAAATCGGGAGGAACCGTAGACAAAATTGTCGTGAAAAAGAAGAGAGACGTATTGAGTGATTGAGAACGGAGTGTATAGAGGTAATATATTCTAAAGGACAAAGCTGATGGAGAGTTAAGAATAGGATTCCTTGTGCGAGGAATAAAGAGATTGATTATAAAAAGGAGGTAATAAGATAAATTGAGGGGAAAGAATGTAAAGGAATAAGTACGGGTATAGAAGGAAGAGGAAATATACGAAATACGCGTGCTTAGAAAATAGTCGTTTTATGAGAAAAGGAGAACGCATCTCCTACGAATATCTTCCCTAAAGAACGCAGAGTAAAGTATATATAGGGAATAAGTTGGAGAGAAAAATGTGGCCATGAATTACGAGTTTACCTTGCGTACGATGATAAGCGATAAAGTAAGGCTATTAGCAACGATAAATATGACATGATTATGATTAGTTTTGGAATCAATGTTGAGTGCAACACAAGAGTAAAATAGTATGAGGCAATAAAGGGTATTAGTGGCGCATGAGACTTAGATCCTTGAAAAAAAAAATGGCGGGTTTAAGGGAAAATGCGTTTATGGTTAATATAAGTCGATTATAGGAAAGAGAGGAATAACTTGAGATGGGAAGAAAAGGAAAGATGATACTTTTATATGTTTAACTCGGGTATCGAAGAATGGGATACGTGACATTACATAGATGGTACGGATAGCTAGATAGACTACTATTTGAGTATCCCTATGAGACAGAAGTTATTAATTGGAGTGGATGTAGATATTGACTCATAACTAACAGTTAAGCTAAGAAAAATGCATCCTTGTTTGGGGTGCCATATTGGTTGTATTACTTGATAACAAAACTGCGAGATGAGCGTGTTAAGACTTCACACATGAATTACCGTAGCTATAAATTATGGAAGATGACATGAATATGATGCAGTATAATAAGGGAATCGAGGAATGGGATATATGAATTCAAGATTGAAAGTAAAGGTAACAGTTGGAGAATGGTATAAGTAAGACCCTTAAGGAGAAGCCGGTAAGGAAAATACAGGTGTAGAGATTGAAACGATGGATCCTAAGACGTGACAGATATAGACTCTAAAACAAAAAGCAAAAGTTATGCAGAAATGAGTTTAATAACTAGTAAATAAGTGAACAAGAATCGAGCGGGTATCTGAGACTCATCTTGAAAAATTATTCGTGAAAACCTTGAACAACATGACATTGGGAGCAAATAACTTGAGGAATATTGTAAAGGATAGCGATACTATACTGGAATAGAAACGAGGAAATTGAGAGTAGAGTCGTTTGTTAATGATATTTCAAGTTATAAGTGACAAATAAGAAGAGACATAAAGTTTTCTATAAAATAATGTAAGATGTGATAATCAGGGGACTAATAAAGGAGAGAAAGAGTATGACGAGATAAGTTACATCGAGATAGACAAAAGAGTTTTGGTATGTGTAGAGATACGTAAAATAGAACGGACCAAAGGAAGGGGAAGTTTACGGATAAGGTTAGATGTTCGTACACGAATCACACAAGAACGGTTATGTAACCTGCAATTATTTACATATCGAGAATGAAACCGATGGGATACTGTCACACCCTAATTTCCGATAGGGCATGATTTTGCACCGACCCTTACTTAGAGTAGAAGCGAACCAGCAGACTATCGTAATACTCATAACCATACTGGGCCCACAAAACATGTCAAAATGCGTAAGAAAATTTTTTTCGGAAAACAAACATGCCTTTCATCTTTTTCAAATCAAATAAAACCTGTAACCATAACAAATCTGTACCCACATGAAATTCATAACACAATACATAATGATACATCGGCTTACATAGCCGCTTACAAACAAGACATCTCATACACACGACACCGTTCCCCGCAAAGTCTCTACCATAACTCCGTATACCATACAAAAGTACTTTCGACAAAGACCAAGGAAATGGAGCTCGCTAATCCACCGGAACATCTTCGCTAACATCACCTACTCATCCGTGGTTACCTGTGTGGCATGAAACGCAGCCCCCGAAGAAAGGGGTCGATGCGGAATATGTGCCGAGTATGTAAAGCATAGCATACGAAAAATGAAATCATAACCGAAGACGGGGAGTACGGAAAGTGAGTATAAAAACCCAAATACCAAAGTACTTACATCCGACATACAAATCATACATACTCATACCGTACACATCATAACTTTGTCATATGAGATAACATTAACCGATGTTTGCCTAAACCAATGGGATTTGCCTAAACCAATGTGGAATTTTGCCTCATCATTGGGTTTGCCCCACCATTGGGTTTGCCCCACCATCGGTAAACAGACTCATCATATCATCATACATCATCACATATCATATGCGGTCCATAGTGGGACCCGGCGGACAGAACGTGGTCGCCACCCTATCTGGCGCCACAACACAAGATAACACCGTAAGTTTCAAATCTCCGTATCCCCGTCACACATCATAACGCCATACACAAGATAACACAAATATAAATGGAACCCGGCCCTCTAGTGAGGAGCGCGGTGAACCATAACACAAGATAACACCGGAGTATATTATAGTGCGCACGATCACATACCGCCCGGATCCGGTGAAAGAGGTAATAACGAACGCGAAGCGGTCGTAAGTAACCATACGCATATCGTACATCATCACGGACTCAATGAATGATCAAAACGAACCCTCATTTTAAAAACCAAAACCATAGTCAAATCAAGTTTTCTTCCGAATCTCACTCGGGAACATATCAAACCGAACTTCAGAAACCATAGTTACGTATTAAAATCACGTACATAAAATCCTTATTTCAAACTCAACAGATAAATAAGTAATCACACTCGGGGGTCGGAAAGATGGTCATATTGGATTCTTTCAAAATAAGTTATTAGAACCAACATAGAAAAGTCGCGGGACCCGCGGGCGAGCGTCAACCCAATCCGGGCCCGCCTATGAAAATTAAAGTCCTTACTTGTCATAAAATCATTTGCGAAGAAATCAACGCGATCCGAGCTCTTCCTTGAGAGTTACGGTCGTTCGTAGTTTCGAAATCGTTTAGAAACAAATCTCTTTGAAAACAAAATTCTTCTGAAAAGAGAACCCTTTTGAAACCTTAAAAATTTAATCCTACCAAAATACATAAGGATCATAACTCAACCTCATTAAGGGTACGAATATCAAGAAACATATAAGAATCGTTTGCGAACTCATCAAAGCAATCCGTGTTTCCGTCCATGAAAGTTATGGACATTTTTAGACATAAAATCCTCTCGGAACAAACCGTTTACACAACATTTCAAACTCACCCATATCAAAGACATACGGACCATAGCGACCATACAAGGATGCCAACATCAAAAAGCAAATATGAATCATAAACATACTCGAAACTTAAGAATGGAGTTTCCCCGAGACACAAACCATGTCATACCTTAATCCCGTCTAAGACATGCCAAAAGAAAAGAAGGGTAAGCTTCACATACCTGGCTTGCTTCCTAAGCTAACCCAAACGTAAGTCTCGTCTTCTCAAAATCTACAACAACATCAATAGGCATCGAACATTAGCCATAGCGTCGAAGAATTCAATCCCAAGCCATTACTTTTTCTACGGAATTTCGGGCAAGACTTCCCCTATAACTTGGACGTCCCCGAGAATTTAACTCGGCCAAATCTTCAATAACAATACCAACAACCATTCCAACAACATCAATAAGTAATTTCAAATGCATTCTAACACTAACAAGTCATTTCCACGTACTTCGACAAGATTCCAATTATATTCAATTCGACTACATATACCAAACCAACATTAACCATAATATTTCCAACTTCAAAATACTTCATAACATTCCATATGGTGTTTGTCCCATATTTCCATCACGTAACCATTTTATAACGATTTTACGACTCCCTTCTCCGTAAATAAACCAATATTAACACAAATAGAAAGAGATTCATACCTTTCCCTCGATAATAATGCTATATATTTACTCCTCCACCTTGAACTTAAGCCACAAAGCCTCAATACGCGAGCTTTGAAGCCTCAACTATACTGTTGTACGGACCGAATTTGAGAATTATACCTGGTTTCGGGCTAAAAGTTAGTGGTGAAAGGTTGGGGAATTGTCTAGAATATTTAGAAAGTTTTTGGTCTGATTTTGTGGCTGAAAATGAGGGGTTAAGCCCCTTTATAAAGCTGCCCGAAGTCACTGTAAAGCAACGTCAGAATAGCGCCCGACCTCTTGTAGCAAACATCGTTCATCCGCGGAAATTATTTCGAGACCTAAAACTTTTATACACCGATCTCTTTATTTGCATACCGGATATGTCCAAAACTCCATACAATCTGTATAACTTATTCAACATCCCAAACTTTTCTTATTCCAAATTTACCCTTAACACTCCATACCAATGAAAAGATGAATATGCAACTTGTGCATTAAAAAAAAACAAAACCGGAAATTAAAAGTCTTATCCACAACTTGTCGCAATCCAACTTAAAATATTCCAACGTGCAAAATACGGGATATAACATCCTTCCCCCCTTTAGAACATTCGTCCTCGAATGTTCAACTAATCGCATAAGGTCTTATAAGGGTCTCGGAGGGGGTTTCCTTTATTACCATAGCATGCACTCTCACCTACCAATCATATTTCTTTTTCATCTCTTCTTCAACTTCTCAAATCATTTCCTCCCTGTTATTACTCTGCCACAGTACCTTAACAAAAGCCATGTCTTTAGTACGTAACCTTCTTACTTTACGAACAACATAACAAGGTCCAATACATATCGGGTTAAACCTTTCCTTCTCGTAATTCCCTTTACTCAACTTGTAACATTCTAGGCACATTATCTCGTGTCGTCTCTTAATCTTTAACTCAAACCCTTCCTTATTCGTTCCATAGCTTGTTTTTCCCGTTTCACACTTGCCTGCGTATTCTAGCTACGTAGATCACATCATAGCCTTGGCCACTTTCTCACTAGACTTCACTTATTTTCATAACAACCCTCATTGTATAACACTTCTTAACCCTTTACCCTTTTCTGATCAACTCCTTCCTCTGTACTCTTGTCTTAATCATACTATTACTTCTTTCTCGAGGTCAGCCATACTCGCAACTTACTCGAATCTTACCATTATGGTGAACGCGGCCTTTCAAGTCGCATTACAAACCTACATCTCATTTTTTTTTTTCTGGGGAAATTTCGGCAGAGTTTCCTCTATATTTCTTACCATCCCAAAACCTGCACGCAGGAAATACCAACAATGCCTCACAGGGCCAACATATATATACACATATCATATCATATCGCAGCCACACAGGGCTCCCAATATCATCAACAGTACACAAATGATAAACATACCTCTTATGCCCAACTCAAACGGCACCTGTTACACTTTCTTGTTTACTTTCCCCCTTTAGTCTTCAACTTGTATTTCAATCGTGAGTCCCATATCCTTGCCAACATACATCTTTCATACCTTTACTTACCTGCGTACTTTGTGACTTCCAACATCGTCACTCACTTCCTTCGTCGTGTCATTCTTCACCGCAATCACAAATCGTGTAAGGAGTCCCATCTCCTATGACTTGGCTCTACGGCACGATCTCGGATATGAAAGAAGAGTAACCATCCTAAATGCCCGTAGCCTCCTCGTTTATAAATGTGGCGCGCAACACACCATAAACAAGACTCTACTTGACACTACTTTGCGTACAACCCTAGGACGAACTCGCTCGATACCACTTTGTCACACCCTAATTTCCGATAGGGCATGACGGGCACCCGACCCTTACTTAGGGCCGAGCGAACCCGCAGACTCTCGAATACACACAATCATACTGGGCCCGCAAAACATGTCAAAATGCGTAAGGAATTTTTTTTTTTGAAAACAACATGCCTCTCATCTTTTTCAAATCAAATAAAACCTGTAACCATAACAAATCTGTACCCACATGAAATTCATAACACAATACATAATGATACATCGGCTTACATAGCCGCTTACAAACAGACATCTCATACACACGACACTGTCTGCAAAGTCTCTACCATAACTCCAGATACCATACAAAAGTACTCTGACTCGACAAAGACTCCGAAGGAAATGGAGCTCGCTAATCCAGCTGGAACATCTTCTGCTAACATCACCTACTCATCCGTGGTTACCGTGTGGCATGAAACGCAGCCTCCCGAAGAAAGGGTCGATGACGAATATGTACGAGTATGTAAAGCATAGCATACGTAAAATGAAATCATAACCGAAGACAGAGTACGTAAAGTGAGTATAAAAACCCAAATACCAAAGTACTTACATCCGACATACAAATCATACATACTCATACCGTACACATCATAACCTGTCATATGAGATAACATTAACCGATGTGGGATTTGCCTAAACCAATGTGGAATTTTGCCTCATCATTGGGTTTGCCCCACCATTGGGTTTGCCCCACCATCGGTAAACAGACTCATCATATCATCATACATCATCACATATCATATGCGGTCCATAGTGGGACCGGCGGACGGGCGTGGTCGCCACCTATCCGGCGCCACAACACGGATAACACCGAAGTTTCAAATCTCCGTATCCCCGTCACACATCATAACGCCATACACGGCAGATAACACCAAATATAAATGGAACCCGCCCTCTAGCCTGAGGAGCGCGGTGAACCATAACACAAAGATAACACCGATATATTATAGTGCGCACGATCACATACCGCCCGGATCCGGAAAGAGGTAATAACATAACGCACGAGCATCGTAAGTAACCATATGCATATCAGACATCATCACAGACTCAACAGAATGATCAAAACGAACCCTCATTTTAAAAACCAAAACCATAGTCAAATCAAGTTTTCTTCCGAATCTCACTCGGGAACATATCAAACCGAACTTTAGAAACCATAATTACGTATTAAAATCACGTACATAAAATCCTTATTTCAAACTCAACAGATAAATAAGTAATCATACTCGGGGTTGGAAAGATAGTCATGTTGGATTCTTTCAAAATAAGTTATTACAACCAACGTAGAAAAGTCGCGGGACCCGCGGGGCGAGCGTCAACCCAAACCGGGTCCGCCATGAAAATTAAAGTCCTTACTTGTCATAAAATCATTTGCGAAGAAATCAACGCGATCCGAGCTCTTCCTTGAGAGTTACGGTCGTTCGTAGTTTCGAAATCGTTTAAAACAAATCTCTTTGAAAACAAAATTCTTTGAAAAGAGAACCCTTTTGAAACCTTAAAAATTTAATCCTACCAAAAGACATAAGGATCATAACTCAACCTCATTAAGGGTACGAATATCAAGAAACATATAAGAATCGTTTGCGAACTCATCAAAGCAATCCGGTTCGTCCATGAAAGTTATGGACATTTTTAGACATAAAATCCTCTCGGAACAAACCGTTTACACAACATTTCAAACTCACCCATATCAAAGACATACGGACCATAGCCCGACCATACAAGGATGCCAACATCAAAAAGCAAATATGAATCATAAACATACTCGAAACTTAAGAATGGAGTTTCCCCGAGACACAAACCATGTCATACCTTAATCCCGTCTAAGACATGCCAAAAGAAAAGAAGGGTAAGCTTCACATACCTGGCTTGCTTCCTAAGCTAACCCAAACGTAAGTCTCGTCTTCTCAAAATCTACAACAACATCAATAGGCATCGAACATTAGCCATAAGCGTCGAAGAATTCAATCCCAAGCCATTACTTTTTCTACGGAATTTCGGGCAGCACTTCCCCTATAACTTGGACGTCCCCGAGAATTTAACTCGGCCAAATCTTCAACAACAATACCAACAACCATTCCAACAACATCAATAAGTAATTTCAAATGCATTCTAACACTAACAAGTCATTTCCACGTACTTCGACAGCATTCCAATTATATTCAATTCGACTACATATACCAAACCAACATTAACCATAATATTTCCAACTTCAAAATACTTCATAACATTCCATATGGTGTTTGTCCCATATTTCCATCACAGTAACCATTTTATAACGATTTTACGGCTCCTTCTCCGTAAATAAACCAATATTAACACAAATAGAAAGAGATTCATACCTTTCCCTCGATAATAATGCTATATATTTACTCCTCCACCTTGAACTTAAGCCACAAAGCCTCAATACGCAGTTTGAAGCCGCAACTATACGCCGTCCGGACCGAATTTGAGAATTATACCTGGTTTCGGGCTAAAAGTTAGTGGTGAAAGGTTGGGGAATTGTCTAGAATATTTAGAAAGTTTTTGGTCTGATTTTTTGGCTGAAAATGAGGGGTTAAGCCCCTTTATAAAGCTGCCCGAAGTCACTGTAGCAGCAGATCTTGTACAGCATCTTGTGTACCCACCTCGTATGCAAATCACTGTTCATCCGCGGAAATTATTTCGAGACCTAAAACTTTTATACACCGATCTCTTTATTTGCATACCTGGATATGTCCAAAACTCCATACAATCTGTATAACTTATTCAACATCCCAAACTTTTTCTTATTCCAAATTTACCCTTAACACTCCATACCAATGAAAAGATGAATATGCAACTTGTGCATTAAAACAAAAAACAAAACCGGAAATTAAAAGTCTTATCCACAACTTGTCGCAATCCAACTTAAAATATTCCAACGTGCAAAATACGGGATATAACAGATACATAGAAAGAGGAGTAGGGGGTAAACAATAATAGTGTGTTTGTGGTACTCCGGGTCAGTTGAGGTAGAAAATCGGTCTTTGATTAGCCGTAACAAGCCGATACCCGTTCTTATCCATCTCTTTTTGCACTCGGTCCCTCCTTGGCACTAAAATAATAAGAATGAGGCTAAAAGCCTAAGTTGGGGGTGATAGGTGGACTAAGGGGAATATGAGGCATAAGCCTAAAGTGGGGTGAAGAAAAGTGCCTAGTTAAAAGACAGCGGTGTGGTAAGTGTAAAAGGAAATAAAAAAACAGCAACCAAAGAAAAGAAAAGGGGAAGAAAAAAATTTGTAGAGAAGTAAATCACAATAAAATCACACGGAGGCAACAAAAGAAAGAAGAAAAAACAAAAGGCAAAAAAAGGGTAAAAAAGAGAAGAATAAGATGTAGTGTTCAAGGAGGGTGAGTCAACAAGTTGCCCAAATATCTATCCTACCCATCACCAAACCTACATTACAACCATGAAAAAGTCCTAGTGTGATCACATCCGAACTGTCCAAGTTGAGGGTGTTACACCCCGTATTTTCGTACGTCGGAGCGTGCGAGTTAAATGACACTACTAACGGACACGAGGTTATCCCCCAAGCTTATAGGTGGTTAAAGTGATGGTACACATGTACCGTAAGGATTTGAAGTTAAACCAATCTAAGAAAATAAGTTTTGTCGAGGTTCGAAATTTATTATTGGAGTGAAATACGGTCCAAGCTATAATATCCCGTATTTTTGGACTAGAAAAATTTAACCGTCCAACATGAATGATTTTACTGAGTTCGTAGGATATGGTCATATTCAAGTATGCAAATAAAGATATCGGTGTATAAAAGGATGAGGCCCCGAAATAGTTTAGGACTTAACAAGTGTGACGACGGTAATTGGGAATAATATTTGGTGTATGTATAAAAAGGATATGAACTATTTTCGTATCACATTATCATGATAATGAGTTTATGAAGTGTGTTAACAATGCTTATTATTTAAGTGAATTGAGATCAAAAATTAATTATGGGTGTAATTAGGTGCTTCCATTACGATGAGGGGAAACTATGGGTGACTGGTCGTGCATTAGCTAAGTGGTGGCAACTTGAGGTGAAGAGTAACTTTTATAGAATGTTAATTAATTATGGTCCCACAGCCCATTAGCAATAGATATACATTAGAAAATGATATACATTTACAGTAGATCAATTAACGTTATTACATAGAGCATAGGCAGCAAGTTTATAAAACAAGTTTCGTATATAAGGAAATGGAAACCGAACTTCTTTCTTCATAATTATAGCATGTTCAGCAAGTGATTTACTCATTTTCCCACAAGAGGATGGAGGAAACAACATGAATTTTATTGGGGAAGCAGCAATGTTAGCTCCAAACATAAGGAAGCGTGGTACAATTTTTTTTGCAAGAACAGCATACGGTTTTGCGTACCACATAGGTCTTGTTGTTCCATTTTGTCGTGTCGTTGGATCCGGACTTTCTTCGAAGTGAAGTAAGGTGGAAGAAGATTATTTCTTGGCATATGAGGTAATAATTCTCCTCTACTAGATATATTTAAATTCATCCCGGTATAGCTAAATTGTGACATGGGAACTACGAAATTAATTGCGGGAAATCGGATAAATTATTGTTGTTATCATATGGGCTGTTTGGTGGTTGTTATGAATTGTTTTGTGGGCTGGAGTGTCATGGGATTGGCTGTAGTTGTTGTCGTTGTGTTTGTTGTTATACTACGTATATACGAAAATAAAGAAGTATATACAAGCATCGGTATAGGAACGTATATTAGGCTGTTTTGGAAGTGATTTAAGAATGGAGTTAATTCTAGTTTGACATGAAATTGTTGGCATTGTTGTTGTTGGTATTTTGATTATTGTTTGGGCTGAATTGGAATCTCAAGGATTATTAAGTTTTCAGGGGAAATGCTGCCCGGATTTTGTTAAGTAACGTGCTAGCTTAGGCTTTGGATTTTTGAGCGCGCCATAGTTAACACTTGATATCAATAATGTTGTTGTAGATTGGGAAACCCGGGATCTGATTTACGGTTAGCTTGGAGCGGATAAGGTATGTAAAGCTATCCCTTCTTTCTTTTGGCATGTCTTAGACGAAAGTAAGATATGACACGATTTGTACCTTGGGGTAACTCCATTCTTAAGTGCCGAGCATGTTTATGATTTATATTTGCTTCTTGATGTTGGCATTCTTAATACGGTCAAGCTATGGTCCTTATGCCCTTGATATGATTGGATTCAAAATGTTGTATAAACGGTTTTGTTCCTAAAGGATCCTATGTCTAAAAATGCCCGTAACTTTCATAGACAGAACCGGATTGCTTGATATGCTCGTAAATGATTCCATAACGTATAATAACTTTAATTTTCATAGGCGGACTCGGATTGGTTTGATGCACAGTCCCGTGGGCCCCACAGAGACTTTTCTATGTTTGGCTCTAACGATTTATTTTTGAAAGAACTTAAGGTGGCTATCATTCCGACCCCCGAGTATGATTACTTATTTATTCGTCGAGTTTGAAATGAAGATTTTTATGCATATGATTTTGATACGTAACTATGATTTCTAAAGCTCTATTTGATGTGTTCCCGAGTGATATGCGGAAGAAACTTGATTTGACTACGTCTTGGTTTTTAAATAATAGTTAAAACTTTGATTATTACGTTGGGTTCGTAATGACGTCTCATATGCATGTGGTTACTCACGATTACGCTCGTGCATTATGTTATTACATCCTTCGCCGAGTCCCGGGCCGGTATGTTATCGTGCGCACTATGCTATATTCCGAAGTATGATGTGTTTTCCGAAGTATGATGTGATATGATGTATGATGTGATACGGAGTATGATGTGTTCGGAGGTATACAATATTCCGAAGTATGATGTGTTGTGGCGCCAAAGATGGAGTGGCGACCACGTTCTGTCCGCCGGGTCCCATTATGGACCGCGTGTGATATATGATGTGATATATGATATGATATATGATATGATATGATGATATGATATATGATGATATGATGATTACATTTTGCGAGTCACTGTTGGAGGACGGGACACGTTATATGATGTACATATGTGATACGGAGTGTGATCGGTTAGCATCGGAGGCCGGTGGTGGGGCAAACCCAATGGTGGGGCAAACCCAGTGGTGGGGCAAACCCAATGGTGGGGCAAACCCAATGATGAGGCAAAATTCCACATTGGTTTAGGCAAATCCCACATTGGTTTAGGCAAATCCCACATTGGTTTAGGCGAATCCCACATTGGTTTAGGCGAATCCCACATCGGTTAATGTCATCTCATATGGTAAGTTATGATATTATGATGTGTTACGGTATGAACATGATGATTATTCGCCTATGTCACTCAGTTCCATTATGGGCCGGATATGATACATGACCTTGATGCGCATGATTTGTATTTCAGGAGTAAGCATTTTGGCATTCTGATTATTATATTTGTCTTCTGTACCTCTGATGTAAGATTTGTGTTTTAGATGCAAGCATTTTGGTATTAAAATTATTATGCCCACTTTCTATATTCCTTACTTAAAGGTTATGACCTCGTTTTACTATTCATGCTTTGCATACTCAGTACATATTTAAATGCGACCCCCTTTCTTCGGGGGCTACGTTTCATGTCGCGCGGTACCCATATACGGATGATGTTAGAAGATGTTCCGGCGGGATTGGCGAGCTCCGTTTCCTCCGGTCTTTGCCGGTAAGAGTTAGAGTGCTTTTGGGTCATGTTGTCCGGAGTTAGTGTATGTATGTCGGTTTGTGCGCGGCTATGTGGTGATATATCGGTAGATTTGGTTACGAGATTTGTTTGCGAGCGGCTATATAGCCGATGTATCATTACGCATTATATTCACATTTCATACGATTGCGAGCTTTATTGGATTTGATAAAGATAAAAGGCATGTTTGTTTTCTGAGAAATTTTCATTATGAACTTATGTCATGTTTTGCGGGCCCAGTATGATTATGAGTATAACAAGAGTCGAGGCCGGGTTCGCTAGGCCTAGTAAGGGTCGGGCGCCCATCACGCCCTATCGAAATTGGGTGTGACAGAGGGTGCTGAAAATAAGGGCAAGCTTATGGTATTTGCATGCATAGCTAGAGAATTTCTTTGTGAGTGTGAGTGTTTTTCTTCTCCTTTGTCTTCTGTCCCGTTCTGTGTGTACATATATGTTGGAACATTCTTTGGTCTTTGTGAGGGCATTAGGATTTGTTAAGTGACTGGTTTCCCGTGAGTCTTGGTTCGTGTGCACTATGGTTTCTGTGATAACTAGATGTCATAAATTGAAGCCTCATGATTAGTTGCAACGAGTCCTTGTTTGGTTTTGTCTTTATTGGGGGGAGAGTCATTGGGATACATTTGATATGCCAGAAGTTAATTGCCACAACCACTGTAGATAACTTTACTTTGTGATATCGAGACATTTGTAGATTGAGTCTGTTAGTTGACTTGCTTGAGGACAAGCAAAGACTTTAAGTTGGGGGGGTATTGATGTGCGGGATTTTGGCACATCTAATGCTCTTTAACTCTAAGTTTTACTTGTTTTCGAGCAAGTTCGTGGTAGTTTGATGTGTTTTATGTGTTGTGCAGGTGTTTTGAAGTTAGAATGCTCGGAAAGCGAAAAAACAAGGAAAATAGGCAATTTGTTCTGATAAGCATAAGGACGGACCGTCAACATGCTTGATGGCCCGTCAAATCGCCTCGTCAAAAAGTTCCTACGAAGTAACAAAAATATCAAAGCATACTCAGATCGTCGACTTGCACCGTCGACATGATCAACGGTCCGTCAAAGTGCTTCAACGGTGGAATTCTCTAAAGATGATAAAAGTGTACTCAAATCGTCGAGTTGGTCGTCGAGCGTATGCCGACTACCGTCGAAGTGCAAAGACGACCCGTCGAAGTGCTAGTTGAGATGGAACAGGATCGGGATTGATTATTCCGAGTTTTAACTTGTATAAATACTGTTTAGGTTTTATTTTTCGTACATTTGGAGTTTTAGCCTTGTAGTAATTACTTTTGAGTTATTCTTGCTTTTGAAGACTTTCAGACAATTACATTCATTACTTTCAAGTTTTATTTGTAAGTTCAATATAATAATTCAATTATGCAATCTTCAATCTTTTATTGTTTTCTTGTTGCCATGAGTAGCTAAACACCTTTACCAAGGTTGTGAACCCAAGGATAGGTGTTTTGTGATTGGGGATCGTGAAAGATATACACATAATGGATTGTTAGGGTTTATTTGTTCTTCATATTCATCATATAGTTAGTGGTTGCAAACATTAGCTCACGCCATAAACTTTATTTTATTTGGGAAAATAGCTAGGGTTAGGTAAGAACAAATAACAAGAACTCAGGGCTTTAAACCTTGTTTAATAAATTCACTTAGGAATAAGAGGAATTTACTTGGCATAATTAACCGTTCTTCATACATACTTTCTTATCTTTGGAAAAAGCATAGAAAGAAACAATCTTTTCATATTGGGAAATAGTCTAGATTCACATAAAGGTTAAGTGCATCCATACAAATGTACCATTGGAAACACATCAAGATCGAGACCTATGATCATACACTTTATCTGACGGGGACACAACCTTGGTTCTTTTACCCATATATTTATAACCTTAAATTTCCAATCACTTTAAATTAGTCCACAAACCAAATCAACTATAAAACCCTTTTCTGGAATACACCAGGACCGCAAGATTAGTATAATACTTGTTTAGTAAACTTTTCACACCATATTCTCTGTGGGATTCGACCCCAACCTCATTGGGTTACTATATTTGACAACGTCTGCGTTATACCATTAATAGGTGTAATTTGAGCATATCAGTCCATCACTGACCTCTATTAGTCCATGACATAACCGAACATACCAACTCATCCATACACTCTCAAGCCCACTATACACTATACAGCTGCGACCAAACTCTCACATCACTAACTCTTGCTCCAACAATTTCCTTTTTGCCCTTAACCTCGAAGACACCAATCAACCTCATCGGTCACACCCCTCACTGCACGTCATGATATAATGTCCCCATAGTCCAAACATGACTCGAGAACCCATATTACCTCACCTCAAGTCTTACGAATCTTAATCCCCTGAACCTAATAACAAGATGTCTCATTGTAATCCTTCAATTCTCGTATTTCATTCAACTCACTTTTATCACCATCAACTAACAAATGCTCAAATCCACTCGATCCTCTAAACTAATCATCCATTTAAGCTCGACAACTACAAAACAATATCAATGCTTCTCCTCCCATCTAAGTGAACAAATCCGCTCGCCAAGTTATTAACTTATCACGACGCCCATATTTGAAGTCATTTCCATAGGTATTTACAAACTCCTCAAAGCCTACAACCCAATCAAATTCTTGATCAAGCGACATAGCATTCACTTAACCAACGAGAGTAGTCGCAGAACATCAACTAACTTATATCAAGAATAACGCTTTATACCCGCCCAACTTTATCATGACAACCATGCCAGATACCAATTTTTTTTCCTTCCCAATCTCTCAAAAATTACTCATGCCCAAGATATTCTATGAAGTCTCACTTCGCCACGCACTTTCCACAAAAGTCTTCATTCATGTCCTTATGTCAACTTCTTTTCTTTATTACCCACGATTGCAATATGTTTGCCCACATTCGATGTCATCACTGAACTTACACTTGTTCTCACATACCGACGTCTAATACTCCACCGTTACTGAATCGTCGACCCGCCATAGGTTTACCAATATCATGCACAACATTATTAAGCCTTGAGGAAGCTAAAGTCAAACCGATCATATCATCGAGCAACCCACTGTTGTTAAGCCATAAATGCACTTTGTTATTTTCAAGCAACCTAACGCTGAAACATGGAGACCAGACTAAACTATCTTCCATTTCTTACGAACTTTCACGATAAATGAGTCTAATCGCTGACCCACATAGCAACCGAGTCTAACCGCGACTCCAAACAATCGAAACCTCGAGCCCATAACTGTGACTGAACTGATCACTTTTACCGACCGAATAACACATCTCAGCGCCAAACCACCCAAATATCATAGATTAACCTATTGCACCTCGGGAAAAAAATTCTGTGTCGTTGCATAGCAAATGGGCTAACGCAGGGTGAGAAGTATATGATGTTTCTATAAGTAAGAAAGGTTATTCAACGATTCTAATTAAGGTTTCAAAGACGTTGGAAGTAAGAGGAGAAAGTTCCTTAAGGAAGGCGAAGCATATGTTATGTTTTGGAAAAGTACCATGCTAGTGTTGACTTAATGATGTCTTAAAAAAGAGTTGTAACGCCCCTTAGACTGCTAATAAAGCGTTAAACAAGTGTTAAGAAGAGAAAGATAAGGATTAAAGATCAAACGAACGACGAATAAAATTTTAGAGAAGTGGTTATATAATCAGCTATACGGTCCGCATAACATTATACGATCCATTATAAATCCGTATAACACCCAACAGAAGATGTTTTCCATGACGGTGAACCACGGCCACCTATCACGGACCGTACAATGTTATACTCGACCGGAGTATAGTCATCCGTAGAACACCACGGGCCGAGTTAAGTTCAAAAAGATTAAACGGATCACACTCACCACTTTCATTTCCCAACTTCTCCATCTCTCTCAAGGCTTCTAGAGAGTTCCACATATTTCTTCCACAAGAATTCAAGAGAAACTCACTTCATCAAACCGAGAGAATCAAGTGCCAAAGAACTCATCAAGGCTTCATCGCACATGCAAAATGCATTGGAAGTGGAATTAGGGTTTTGTCCAAGTGAAGTATTTCCACTCAAAGCCCATTCCCACACTATCTAAGGTAAGTTTTATGATCATTCCATGTTGTTTAATGTATAAAGAGGCTGAAAGACTTGGATTGTAGAAGGAGATAGAAAATGGGTCATGAATATAAGAATTGTGGCATTTTTGAGTAGTAGCTTGGAATGAGTCATGATTCTTGATATGTTGTGATTATAATTATGTTATAAATAATATTAAGAGCATGGGATAAGCAATATATATATATATGTATGAGTGAATGTAATAGTACACTATGACCATGGTTATGAATGATTCGAAGTGAAATTGGGAAATATGAATAATGTAGGTGAATAAAGATTATTGCTTATGATGTCGTGAATGTTATTATAGACGTTTGGAAGTTGATATATGATATGGAGAAAGTTGTATAAACAAAGGAAGTGCTGCCCAATTTTCTCTAGCTTTAGTCAAGTATGCTAAGCTATCGATTATCTAATGTTAGTACAAACTCACATTGAAAGAACGAGAACATTGGAGGAGAACATTCAAGCGATAGGTAGCTAAACGAAAAAGGTATGTAAGGCTAGTCCCTTTCTTTCCAAGGCATGACTCCTGGCATGAATCCTCTTATCTTTTCCATGACTTTCCAACATATGGAACTATAAGTCTACGATTATAAATAACTTCATATAAGATAAAGAAAAGAGATACGTTACGAATATGATAATGACGATAATGAGTTTAAGTCTAAAGAATTCTGAAGCAAGATATGATGTCCATGAAGTTAATGATCCTAAGTAAGATTCATTGATTTTGTTCATTATGTACACTCACCTTACGATGTTAATTCCTTCAAGGTGAGATATGATGAATATGATCACTCCATAATGTAATCGGGGGTTCTCGACCTAATGTCACCCTGATATAGTTATAGATTGCCTTAAACCTAATGTAGATGATGATTATGATGATCATGATGAACGATTCCACCGGCTTTGGGCATGTCCCCAGGGGGTCATGGTTCACCGTGTTTTCCGGGCATGTCGGGTTAATGGTTATTATTTGAAAAGGGAGACCCAGGGGCGGGCAGGTTCTCGCGGGTTCGATGGTAATATGATATGTTTAAAATGATTAAAACCCCACAAAATTAAGGTTTTTTTACTTGTTTATGTTTCTTATTATTTTTTTTATTCACCCCTTTAATTAAAAATTAACAACCCCTTTTTTTTTAGCTGTTTTTCCCCCCCGGGGGGTGGATCCCAAAGGAAACTTTTTTTTTTGGGGTCCCCTTGTTTTTTTTGTGTACTATTTTTGGGGAGAGGGTCCCTCCCCCCTAGTTAACCGAGGGCCCGGGGTATATGGGGGATTGGGTTTAAAATTTTTTTTATTTTAAAAAGAAGGGCCTTTTATTAAAAAAGTTTAAAAAAATTTTTTCCTTATAAAAGAAAAAGGGAATTGGGAAAAAATTTTGAAAAATTTTAGGTTTGGCCCCGGGGGGGATCAAAATTGGAACATTGGGAGGGGTTTTTTCCCCCCGTTGAAGGGGGGGGGGTTGGGCGCCCCTTTAAAAAAGGGGGCTTTTTAAAAAGAATTCTTTTTTGGATCGCAAAGGAATAAGGTTTTCTCCCCTAAATTTTATTTGGAAGCCAAAGAAAAATTTGGGAAAGAACAAATAAAAAAATTGAAAGGAGCCCCAAAAATAAAAAAGGGTAATCAAAAAAGGCTCCATCTTTCCCCCCCCTTTCCCGGAAAAAAAGGGGGCCCCCCTATCCCCCCACCCCCTTTTTTTGCAAAGGTTTTTCATTTTTTGACCTTAGTTGCCACCCCGGGGGTAACGGTGGGGGGGTTTTTCAGCGGGGAAAATTTTTTTCCGATTTTTGGTGGGGATAAGGGCCCACAAGGTTTTTTGATGAAATGTTGAGAAATTAAATTATTTTTTTAAAAAAAGGGGAAATTTATAAGGGGGGGGAAAAAAAAAAATTTTTTTAAAAAAAAATTTTTCCCCCTTGGCAAATTTTATCCCCACCCTTTTTTTGGGTCCCGGGGAGGAAGTTTTAAAAAAAAAATAGGTGGGGGGGGTTGTTAAATTTTTTGGGAATTTTGGGGGCCCCGGGGGTAGGAAGGTTTTAGGAAAGGGGTTTTTTCCAATTGCCAAATTTGGGGAAAGGGGGGGCCCC
>NW_026714626.1:0-22562 GCF_029784015.1 Lycium ferocissimum | reverse complement strand
GGGAAAAAAACCCCACCGGGAGACAACATTACCTTTCCTTAACCCGGGTTCTCCGGAAAAAATCGGACTATTTTCGTTCTGCAATCCACATTAGCATAACAAGAAGCCAACCAATCCATGCCCATAATCACATCAAAATCTAACATTTCCAGTTTAATCAAATCAGCATTAGTCTGACGATTACATACCACCACCACACAATTTTTGTACACTTGTCTAGCTATTACGGGATCACCAACCAGAGTAGATACCTCAAAAGGTTTAATTGGCTCGGGTCTTACCCCAATACGACCAGCAATATACTGAGTGATATAAGACAACGTAGAACCCAGATCAATCAATGCATAAACATCACGAGAGAATATGGATAATATACCTGTAACCACATCCGGGGAGGACTCAAGATCTCGACGTCGCCCGCTAGAGCATAAATACGAGAGTGCAAGGTGCCCGAACTGGCGCTCCCCTCCAGCCCCTATCACGGCCTACTAGAATTGGGAGTACGCACGTCGGGCGCACGGACGAGGAAGAGCCGGCGATCTTGGGCTGAACCCCACCTCTACCATACCTCGAGGGACAATCACACATCAAGTGCCCAGTCTGTCCACAAACATAACTTTTTGCACTGACTACATCGTGGGACAGGTGGTCTCCTCTGGCTATAATTACCCCCAAACTGGGAACCCCAAGCTCTCGAGCTCTGACCCTATCCTGAATTAATGGGCTGGTCAAATCTCTTGCCTGCAAGGGAGGTGCACTAGTCGCCTACTGGCCTGAATATCTAAAATATGACTGCCTTGATCCCTCTCTATAGTCGTTGTCGGCACCATTTGATCGGGACCTCTTAATCTGCCCTATATCAATATCGCGCTCACCCCTTTGCAGATGTTGCTGCTCTTCTAATTTCTGGGCATGGTCCTGAATACGGAAAATATCCATCCCCTCTTGCAATGAAGGTCAAGCATATCTTTAAACGAATGTAATAAGCCGCTCACAAATATATGCACTCTATCTCCCATATCGACCGCCATAGTCGGAGTATATCTAGCCAATGAATTAAAGTGAAGGCTATACGCCCGAGCACTCATATTTCCTTGCTTTAGATTCAGAAACCTATCCGCACGGGCCCTTCGAACCTCGGGTGGCAATTAATGACGAAGAAAAGCATCCATAAATTCCTGCCAAACCGGGGGAGGAGCATTTTCCTTTCTCGAAGATATCCAGTTATTATACCAAAGGACCGCTACATCCCGGAGACTGTAAGATGCCAACCCCACAGATTCAGTATCGGAGGCATGAATAATTCTCAACGTTCTCGATCTCATCAATAAGATTATGTCTTCATCCGACACGCAAAAATTGCGAGGGTTCAAACTTATGAAATCACGGGCTCTAGCACTAGTCGCCCTATCACCTTGTCACACCCTGATCTTATTAGGGTGTGATGGGCACCCGACCCTTACTTAGGGCCGAGCGAACCCTCAGACTCTTACTGCATACAGAATCACGCCAAACTTTTTAAACCAAATGAGATAAAATACATAGCAAAATTTTTCAGAAATATTCTTTCTCGTAGCCTATAAATCGAACAAATTTATAATCATACGAAATTCCATACATAACACGGACCGACATATCGGCTGACGAAGCCACTTACAGACCGACAACCAATACCCACGACGCTGTCTGCAAAGTCTCTAACATACATCCAGAAATCATAACAAACAAACTCTGACTTGGCGACCCCTCAGAGAAATGGAGCTTGCCATCTCCGCCGGAACACCTTCTATAATAACTTGACTCATGGGAGTACTGCGTGGCATGAAACACGGCCCCGAACGGGGGTCGGTACGGAAAATGTACCGAGCATGTAAGGCATGCGATACGAGAAAACGAGAACCATAATCGAAACAAACAGACTAAAAGATAAATACATTAGTCAAAATACCCGTGACGCTTATTTTCCGGACACAAATCGACATACTTGTCTCATATATCGAAGGAGTACGTAAGGTAAGTGAGTCAACCGTAGTACTAAAATGCTTATTTTACAATTACGGATCGCGTGTCCGAAGAGGTGCGTAAAATACGAGTGCACCGTGATGTCACACGTCGACGGAGGGCGTAACGCGAGAATGTTCATACGAGGTCATATATCGACGGAATGCAACGTACGTAATTCTCAGATGAGGTCATATATCGGACGCACACGTACAGAGCTATATCGAACGGATTCGTAATCGTGAGTTCTATCGGACAGTACGCGGTCGTCGATGTATTCGTAATCAGAGCTAGACATGCATAGGGATATACCGGACAGATTCGTGGTCAGAACCGGAAATACAGAGGCATAATAGATTTAGCCTTATCAAAATCGAGGAAGTGCGGGAGTAAGACATACGAGTCATTATCAAATCGAATACGTAAAATGCATATCTTATCCAATTATCAAAATGCATACTTTCGGATCACAAATTATGCATAACGAGACCATATATTATCATATACATATGCTAATAATAGATCGCGGCCCTCCGGTTAGAGGGACGCGTACGTAACCCGCCCTCTAGTATGGGACGCGGTGTAACGTAACATATGCCATCCTGGCCGCCGTCCCCATATCATCATATCATAAGCATAAACAGAACCCGACCCGCCTATGAGGGACGCGGTGAACCATGCAGGGGAACTCGCACGATGTCAGTAACCCCGGCCCGGACGCGGTGGACGGATTACGCAGGCATGCGCACGATACCGCATCCCGGCCCGGACGCAAAGGGAACGGACATATTGAGCCTTGCACGGCGAGTCGTGAGAAACCATATGCACATAAATCCGCACTCGATGAATACGTACACTTACCGACATTCGAGGGCTCGTAAACGAATTTCGGGTTCTTCCAAATTAATATCGGGAAGTTATGAGCGTTTGAAATACGTAAACCTCTTCGACTTTTAAACGATCCGAGATTGTACGTGAAGAACATTAGGGCTTACGTACACACTCATATCGAATCGGGATCGAGAAGACTCATATCCGTGTACTCATAGCCGAATACTTATACCGAATACTTATATCGAAATGCCCGTATCGGAATACTTACATCGTACGCTTGTATCAGAATGCTCATGTCAGAGTTATCATGTTGGAATGCTTTTACCAGAATACCTAACTCAGAATACTTATATCAGAATATTTATATCGGAATATTCATATCAAAATACTTATATCGGAGTATTTATCGAATGATCAAATCGTACTCGTATCGAACACTTATATGAAAATTCTTATGTCGAGAGAATGCATACGAATCATAACAATCTCGGAACCATAACCAAAAGTTTCCACTTTAATTACCGCATTTAAATAGGCCAAATAGAGCAATGTAATTAGGTCTCGGGACATGTGGGCCCACCTCGGATCAAGTTGAGGTGACATACATAAATTACGAATTTTAGGCTCTATGGAGCCGCTTGTGAAGGTCTTAGGGTAGTTCGGTTCCATTTATGAAAATTATAGATGTTTAAGTTATTTTTCCGATAAAATGTAGAATGTTTAATTCAATTGTGTTGAATGAAAAAAGGGCCAAATTCAAAGTCGGATTTCTAAGAGTAGAATCGTCCCCGAGACTTGTAATCAAGCCTATTACAACTAGGACATGCCAAAGAAAGAAGGGGTAAGACTTACATACCTTATTTGTCTCTTACGCTTCTCCAAATTCAAATCCCGTTTCCTCCAAAATCTACAATTGGTCATATTTACCAAATATTAATCACAAAGCTTTAAGAATTCAATCTTAATCAATACTTTTCTTAATCTTTCAAATAAATTCACTTATATTCCCCGCTCGAAATTTCGGCAGCATTTCCGCTGTAGATGCACCATCCCCGAGATTCTATCTCGGTAACAATACCACGTAAAATCCGAGAATGGAACTCGGCCAACAGATCAACAATAATACCAACAATTATTCACAATAATCCAACCCACATACTATGCTTCCCAATTTCCCTAAAAGCAACAACAATGCATTTCTTGCTTCCAAATTCATCAATTATCATCATAATTTGCATCTTAACAATTTCATTTCCATGTTTGCATAAAACTAGAATAAAATCATATGATTTCCCACAACAACTTAACAATGGATTTTCGTGCCAACTTGAACCATTAACCTTCCATTTTCATCACAAGGCTACAACAACACAATTAACATACTAAATACAACAATTTCATATCCTCCCCAACATATAGTACCACACGGCCACCTATATATATATATATATACCCACCTTGCAAACTTCCATATTTCCATAGTTTCTACTCATTTCTATATACTACATCACAAACAAACCTTCATAACACAATAAAAACATAAAATTCTTACCTTTTCCAATAAATTCTCCTTGCCACCAAAGTCACTTTCTTGCCAAAATAATTATACCACTTTGTAGAGAATCTTGAATTGAGTAGGAATGCAAGAAAATTATAATTTTTGGATCAAAGTTGAAGGCTTGGAATTTTTTTTTTTTCCTCCTCTTTCTCTCTATGGCCGTGAGCCTCTTTCTCTTCTTTCTCTCTTCTCTTGTTTTGTTTTCTTGAATTAGAAGATGAATTCATTCATATATATATATACATAAGTCTCCAAGCATGTGAGGGGCACATGCCCCTCTCTAGAAATTTCTTTAATTTAATTAAAAAGATGACGTGTTAGTCATCATTTTTCATCCTTCATTCATTCTTTTTTTTTTTTTGTCAGCCGAAGCACCCGGTGGAGGAACTGGAGGCATAGGAGCCGGAGCTGAAGCCCCCTCTTGTTCTTCTAGACGGAGTGTGAGAGGTATTAGATGGAGCCTCATTATGAGATTCACCTTCTTCTATATTTGTTGGAGGCTCCCTTTCCATTCGCCTTTACGGCGTAGCCTTTCCCCCTCTCTGGCGACTGTAGCTTTTCTCTTGGGCGGCATCACTGAAATCATAACGCACAATTAGGGAGGAGAAAATCTTATAACATGGCTCTATGGCACGATCTAGTAAGAAGAAGAATGGTCATTTTTCCTAAATGCCCCGCAACATTTTGCTTATAAGTGTGGCGCGCTTCACACCCGTAAACGAGACTCTGCTGGACACGGCTCGTAGACACACCCTAGGACGGAACTGCTCTGATACCACTTTTGTCATGATACGACTAAGGGGCCATGACGGGTAACCGGGCGATTATCGAGCACCTCTCGTTAGGCTAATTGTCATACTCAACCATATATATATATATATATATATATATATATATATATATATATATATATATATATATATATATATATACCTCCAAACAAACACATATCTCTATACATAAGCCCTCACGGCTACAAAAATGATATACAAAAGTACAATGTCGTCCTTATGGGACATCTGCTACCCAAACGTACATATCTACGAGCCTCTACTAGAGTACTAGACATAAGGACGGGATAGGACCCCGTCGTACCCAAATATATACACAAAATAATATATATCAAAAATAGCACCTCCGGAATGATGGAGTGCTCCTGTAAGTCCGCTGACAGCTCTTATGAATCTGGGTCACCTCCCTATCTACACAGCCAAATGAACACAACATCCAGAAAAGAAGGGACGTCAGTACGATAAATGTACTGAAAGGGACGTCAGTGCAATAAATGTACTGAGTATGTAAAGCATGAATAATACTAACATAATAAAAGAATCATAAAATATGAGATAAGGATATAATCTGCTTAACCTTAAAAGAAAACACATGCCGTACATATCACATATACCGTCATCGTTAACCCACGTCGGGGTAACCATCGCACGCCGCCCACTAATGGTGTCATGTCCGGCCCTCTTGGCACGGTGTAATCATATGCAGCCCGCCTTCGCAGTGACATGTCCAGCCATCTAGGCACGGTGTAATCTCATCATTATTTACTTATAATAAACCATACATAACAACCCAAGATAACTATAAATCCATCGGGGTGACGTAAGGTAGAGAACCCCCGATTCCATTATGGAGTAATCATAATCATCATACCTCACCTTGAAGGAACTAGCATAATAAGGTGGGTTTAGCAACAATGAATAGCATCAAAGAATCGTATAGGGGTCATTAGCTTTATGGAAATATCATATAATAAGCTTTTGGCTTAGACTCGTCATCATCATTATCATACCCATGACATATCTCGTATCTTTGTCTCATAAGAAGCTCTTCATAAACATTGACTCATATTTTTCGGAATGTAAGAAGGTCATGGAATAATAAAGGAAGTCATGTCATAGGAATCATGCCTTGGAAAAGAAGGGACTAGCCTTACATATCTTCACGTTTCGCTAACTTTATCACTTGAACGCTTCCCTCCAGTATTCACGTTTCTACATTCAAGAGAGAGATTCGTACTAAAATTAGATAATTGGAGACATACTTAGGTTTAAGCTAAAGCTAACGAAAATTGGGTAACATCTCCTTTATTTCGATGACTTCCTCCACATAATAAACAACTTCCATAATATCTTAATCAATAACTTCATCAAGCTAAACATTATTAAATTCTAAACATTATTAAATTCTCAACATTCCCTATCAAACTCCTTCATAATCCTAGCTATGGCACCATACCGTATCCAACCTCATACAATGCCCCTACAACATCTTTATTACTATTCATAACAAGATTATACTCATTACATATCAAGAGCTATGATTCAAGAATATTATTATTTTCATAATTGCACTCCATATTCTCCTCCCTTCCATAATCCAAGTCTTTCAACCTCTCAATACTTTTAATAACATGGAATAAACATAAAACTCACCTTAATCACTTGGGAATAAGCCTTGAGTCAATCTACTCCATTAGAATGAAATCCCCCACTTGGGTACCAAAGAAATTCTCACTCTTCACAAACCCTAATAGGCTTCTTAGTATATGAATCTCTTAATCTTGGCTTTTGATCTTGGTTCCTTGGTATAGATTTGTTGTAGAAATAGAGGGAAGGTTTTTGGAGAGTTCTAGAGAGATATAGAATCTGTTTTTTGGGAGAATAATAGAATAAAGACGTGTAATCTTATATTTATAACTAGGGCTGGAAAGTTCCAGATCAGCGGGTTGACGAGTAGGGTCGACGGTCGTCGACGTGTCGACAGTTCGTCGACATTTCCCGTCGAAATACCGCCTGAGATGTCTGATTGCAGAACCCTGTAGACAGTGCCAAATGACGGCTCGTCGACGTGTCGACGGTCGCCACACAGGCCGGCCGACGTATCGGTTTCAGCATGTTACATCCCGTATTTTGAACGTCGGGACGATTCGGGTTAACTATGATAAGTTAGGGTTAAGACCATTCCGGGACACGAAGTCGAGACGTGCGACCTTCGATTTTGTCATGTGACCTAAGTATGTATGACGTTATTAGTATGGAAACATTAAAGAAACTTCGGGACCAAAGATGGATTAATGAGAAGTTGGCTATTATTGAAAGAAAGTGAGGAAACAAAAGGGGCCATGTGGCCGGCCACCTTAGGAGTGGGCCATGGCCACATGGTTGGCTATTATATGAAAGAAAAGATGACTAAGGGACCATATTATATCATCTCAAGACTTAGAAAAAAATCAAGAACCATGGAGAGCAAGAACAACAACCATTCGGCCATGGGAGGAAAATATCAAGACCAAGAGCTAGCCTTCCAAAATTTATTTCTTCACGTAAACCTACTAATTTGAGGGTGCTTGATAACGTGGAGTTGTTGTTTCAAGCTTTGGATCACTCGTTTTCATCTTTGGCCAACTTTGGATAAGTTGAGGAGTTGTGAAGAAAGGTAAATTCTAATCTTGTTTTATGAGTTATGGAAGGTTTAGGTGTGTTGTGGTATGTTGTTATGGATGAAATTCATGAGATATGGCATTATGAAGTTGTAGCCGTGTGGTGTGTTGTGTAGTAGTAGTAATGGATTAATTGTATTTAGTGTGTTTGTGTGTTGTTATAGAGTGTTGAAATGAATGGAATCATGAAGTATACATATATGGGTGTTGGCGAATATGGCCTTTTGTATGTGTTAAGAAATGAATTAGTTTTCTTGGAATTTTGGTTGTTGTTGTTATGTAGATTTTATGTTGGAAATAAGAGTTTAATGATTCGAATTGGTATTGTAAGTGTATGGGCTGTTTTGGAAGATTTTGTATATTTAGTGTGATTTTTATGATTATGGAAATGGCATGATTAGAGTGTGGATTGTTGAAGTAAATCATGATTTGAAATCAAGAAATGCATTAGAGTTGAGGTTCTCGGGTTTGGGGATCATTTCGGGTGGAATGGAGTGTTTGTTGGATTGTTGGAAATATTGTATGAATTATTTAAAGAGTTCTTGAATGTTGTTTGAATGGTTTTGGATTGATAATTGAATATGCGTTAGTTTGGTTACATGTTGGTTTGTAAGTATGTAGTTGTAGTAAGTATAATTGGAATATTGTTGGAATGTGTGGAAAAGGATTATTAATGTTCGAATGTGTTTGAATTGATTATGGATATTGTGGGAATGATTGTTGGTGTTGTCGTGTTGTTGAATTTGGCCGAGTTGAATTCTCGGGGTTGGTCCGTTTATAGAGGAAGTGCTTTGCCCAATTTTCCGTAGGATTATGTGTTAGTCGGGAATGAACTCCTAAATGCTTATGGTTGACGTTGGTATTTATTGATGTCATGTAGATCTTGGAGAATTCGAGGTATAAGTTTGATTTGGATTAGCGTTGGGTGCAAGCGAGGTATGTAAAGCTTAACTCTTCTTTCTTTTGGCATGCCTTAGTTGTGCATAGGCTATGACACGAGCCTCGAGGAAATTCTACTCTCATAATCCGAGCATGTTCAGGGTTTGCGTTTGTTTCTTGGTAATCGTATGTTGATGTGGAAAAAAATTATTGGCTTTAATGTTTTTGGAAAAAATTGATTTTTAAAGTTGCATAAAAACTTGGTTTTCAAAAGAGTTTTATTCTTAAACGATGCTGAAACTACGAACTGCCGTAACTTTCGGCTAAGGGCTCGGATTGCCTCGATATCGCTGTGGGAGGTTGTATGACGTGTGATGAGTATGTTTTCCATAGGCGGGCCCGGCTCGGGTCGACACTCGTCCGTGGGTCCCGCGACCCTCTTTTGTGCATTTCTGAAGACGTTTGGAAGAGTTTGGCATGACGATTTTCCCGATTCCCAAGTATGGTCATTTTACTTACTTTTTGAACTTATGATAATGATTTTATGCATATGGTTACTCACGACTACGCTCGTGCGGTTTGTTGGTACATCGTTCGCCGGTTCCGGGGCCGGTTTGTTGTCGTGCGCATTATGAGATATATTCCGGAGTTATGCGTGTTACGGTTCCGAGACCTCGCCATAGGGCGGTTCCGTTTATGAAGTTATCGTGATATGGCTTATGATGTGTTGTGATGATGTGTTGCGTTCGGGGATACGGAGATTTGAAATCTTCTGGTGTTATGCTGTGTTATGGCGCCAACGACGGGCGGGCGACCATATTTTCTGTGCCCTATGCATACTTTGTATTTTGAAAAATAAACATTTGACATTTTGGAAATGTACTTACTTCGGTACTTTTGTTTCGAGTGTGACTCAGATTTACTTACTGTATTTCCTGCTTTGCATACTCAGTACATATTCCGTACTGACCCCCTTTCTTCGGGGGGGGGGGGGGCGTTTCATGCCGCGGTACGACGCCCGGTTTGGTGATCCGTCGATTTAGGACACACGTCTCCGCTGTGTTGGAGTGCTCCTTTTATCCGGAGCCTACATTTTGGTATATACTCGTTCGTTGCATATGTGTGTGTGTGTTCAGGGGTACGGCGGGGCCCTGTCCCGTCATATGATTCTGTTGGTTTGTTTAGAGGTCTGTAGACGTATATGTGGGTTGTGTGCCTACCTTGTACGGATGAGTTTGTATATTATATATTTTGGGCCGATGTGCCATCTGTTAGCCTTGTCGGCTTCCGATATATATGTATATGATTGAGTTTGAGATGTGTTTGAAACAGCGTTTGATATTTGTATACGCGTCAGCCAGCTGTGTGCGATTCTGGTTTGATGAATGCGTTTGGGTGCCCAACTCGGGCACTAGTCACGGCCTACGGGGTTGGGTCGTGACACAGCAGTTGTCTGAACTGCTCCATTTTGCTCCGATTCAATTGGTTTCACATCTAATTCCCTTGTAAGGTCAAGAATGCATACTTGTACTCCTGTACACATACAAGGTAAAATATCTCGTGTCCCAAAACTCTAATGCGGATTACCAAACCGAAGGTGCACACCACCAATAAGCCAAAATCTCCTTGCAATAAAACGGGAGGTGTAACACTAAGGTTGGCCTAAGGTAAACATTGACAGCATAAGACAATGGACTTGGAATAGAGATACGATTATAAAGTAAACAGGATGAATACACGAGGGATAGACATACATACGAGAAAGCTATGGTATCGCAAGGGGGAATAAGAAATGAATGAAGGGAGAAAGAAAAGGATGCATCTTATTAATATTTCATGATGAGAACAAGAATCGACGGGACATTAGAAGGATTATGACACATGACTATGATACAAGCAATTAGTTAAGAAAAACTATGGGACAATATGATCTAAACAACGGAAAGGACGAATCGTGAGAACGAATGAGATAGAGTATCAACTTTTACTGGTATGGTATAGACATAAATCGAAATCGGGAACTAAGAGCAAGAAGAATATCAAAGATATTGGTAGAAAGATAGCTATGAAGGAAAATTACGGCTGAAGGAGCATTGTATAGTCGGACACTCTGTAAGGAGCCTAATAAATTCCGATGTAACCATTGATTCATTAGCCTAGGGGACTATTAGTCATGAAAGGAAGAAGTGATCAATAAAGAAGGCATTTGAATTGTATCCGATATGTATATGCATTTTGACTTGATACAAGAACTCAGCTGGCAAAAAGGAAATAAGTTAAACCATGCAATGAAAAGAACTTTGGCATTATATAGAATAAAGGAGTTGAAGGATCGCTAGGGTCAGCCAGATGACTACGAAAAACGGTTAATACTCAAAGGTTACTGGTATATGAAAGCATCCTTAAAAGGAGGGAAGAACAAATTCAGTTCTGGGATAAATTACGATAATCCCAAGTTCAAAAGAGGGAAATGCACTAGATTGAAAGAGCAGAAGTTCCAGATGTACCGATATATCAAGAATGAGCTAAAGAAAAGTAAGAATGGACTAAATGTAAGTATATTATGGGACACATATGGAAAAGGAAGCATGACAAGACGATGAAGGCTCAGTGAATCAAAGAGAATAAGTTTTGACAATGCGATACGTTATGTTTCCGGGCTATGGTTCGAATCGCTCGCACCGGAGAAATTTTGGTTACATTTAAATATGCAGTACCGTACTCCAAGAAGTAATAGAAGGAGTAAGAAGGGCCTGAAAGCTGATCAAGGATAAGTATAAGGGACAATCGGGACTACTAAAAAGAAAATCGTACCACTAGAAGAGATGAAAGTTTAAAAGGGAAATAATTATAGAAAGCACAATGATCTTCAAAAGAAAGGGAGACAGTATGCCTATGGATAGCACGACAACAGTACTACCTGAGATGAGAAGGTACCTTGCAAGTTGTGAAATCACAAGTCGTCGGTTATATCAATTGTGAAAATGTATGACATAGAACCATATAACAATCGCCGAGATGAAATGACAAGCAAAATGGTGCAAGGATAATGATTAGGAGTCGAAGAAAAATGGAGGCCAATGTAAATCTCAAGTGACCATAGGTATAAGAGAGCCAAGGACTTAAGGAGGGAAGCATACTCGTATTAAAAGGAAGTTGTAAATAAGTATCCGAGGTAGGGTAATCACGAGAATAATAAGACATTAGCGAGGAAATGCTATTGTAGATCATTCGGTGCTACTACAAGAGGAACTATGAAATTGCCCGAGGACCTAGTTAAGGAATCCGACTAAGGAAATTAAAAGCAGATGATATTGTATGTATATAAGATCGACGAGTACTAAAGGGATAACTCAAATTAGCACCTAGATAAGCAAGCAAGGAAAGGTGCCATATCTGAACAAGAGATTTTGTCTACTAGTAGAGAAATAAGGAGCATGGCAAAAGAGTACAACAATTAAGAATGCTCACAAATTCGCGGGGAGCCATAGTAATCATGAGTTAAGACCATCTTAATGGCAACAAGTCCCAGGATGGTAACTAGATATCAGTTGACCACTGGGTACATACATAAGAACATAAGGATATGGAACTAATTAATGAGTTCGACAAAGAACTGGGAGAATATGAAAGAATACTGATGAACCCATAGTATAGGAGCATGGAGATCAGGAACTAAAGGAGGACAACCATTTCAAGAAATTAATGATAGCATCGTAAGCTCGCAAGCTACAACATTCGAGGACGAATGCTTCTAAGGGGGGAGGATGTTACACCCCGTACTTTCGGAGCATGAGCACGCCATGTATTTCACCATATTAATGGAGTATCAGAGGCGTCCCGTGAAGTTATGAAAGGTACAAGCCATGCAAAGTACGTAACAATGAAGCAAAGAATGAATTATGATCTCATAAGTTGTAACCGGGAAGGACAACCTTGGGACCAAAGGACATGACCTTTTATCAAGTATAATTAGTGATAAATATCATGTATCGAAAGTTTTGGAAGATTCCCAGATCAAGCAAATCGAAGAAAATAAGTCTGTCTAAAATTTGGGAAATGTTAGCAGAATTTTGGACAGAAATTTTTGGTCAACTTCAGAGAAGTATATCTCCCGGTATATCAAGAGTTTTGAGGTGCTTCAAAAGCCTAAAATGAAGTTCGTCGAGTGTAGTTTCCAACGCAACAAACCATTTGTCAATAAGACATCAGAGTAGAGAGCTATAGTTGTTTTAAGAAGGACTGCTAGAAGCCTGCGAATCTATGCGAATTCTCTAGAAACTTACTTAAGGCCCACTAATTCGGCCCAATTAAGCCTAACCCGACCCACACACCTATAAATACCCCTTTAACTCATCATATATAAGGCACATTTGACGGGGGTGACGATGTGGCCTATTTTGTGGCGTTCATATTATATATATATATATATATATATATATATATATATATATATATATTTAGGCTATCATATGGATTCATTCGTTCATGATTCACGGACTCAGCGGTGGCATGTCTCAGATGTTTTTCCATGATTCTTATGTACATGTTGATCTTATGCCTTACATACTCAGTACATTATTCGTACTGACGTCATTTCTTGTGGACGCTGCGTTTATGCCCACAGGTAGACAGGTAGATTGACCAGACCCTTAGGAGCTTTATCAGCGGAGTTTCAAAGGCATTCCAGTTGCTTCGGAGCTGCAGATTATTGGTACTACTCTTGTGTATATATATACTTGGACATGGCGGAGTCCTGTCTTGTCTTCACGGATTTCTGTATTCTATATAGAGGCTCGTAGATAGATGTGTGTAGCTGGAAGTCCCATTTAGGTATCAGTTCATGTTATTGTATTATATTATGGCGGCCTTGTTGGCTTGTGTTCATGGGCATAGCTATTGATTATTATACTTAAATGTGTCACTATCTTGTAATATGTGCCCTTACAGAGTATGACGCCCATGAGATATCTTTTTGGTCCACCTAGAAATGATTATGAGATGTATGTTTAGAGGTGCTCGAGGGGTTAGCTCCGGGTGCCTGTCATGGCCCTCTTGTTGGATCATGACATAAACTTACAGCAGCAAACATTTAAAATTTTATTCGAGTGATATACCCCTGTATACTGAACATATCAGCTCGTATATACTTGTGCGTATAGGAAACTGAATATATCTTGTATATTAGAGTATATTCGTGAGGAGAATTAATCATGTAAAGAAAAAAAAAACAGCACGAAGACATGTTTAGACTTTTCACATTTTGATGTTCATTTAGGCTCAAACAAACAGAATTAGGGGGGAAGGGGTGATACCTAGCAATATACATGATATACATAGGCTCTTACATATTTTTAAGCATACAGAGGGTTCCATAGGACATAGACTCTTAAGAGGGAACCCTAGCAACCTAGAATAGGGGAATCAAACTGAGTTAGCTAGAAACTCAAACCTTCCTTCCCTTTTCCCTTGGTCCTAGGCAAGTTACACTCATAATCATTCACATACTAAGTGCCTACCTCCTTGGCTTAGACTTTCAATACTCAGGCTCATACACTGAACGTCAGACTACACCTAATTCCATATTTTATACTCAATACCTAGATTAACAAACACATATAAAAGCAGAAAAACATACAGTTATCACAGATATGAGGCATGTTTTAACATAGGCATAGAAAGATAGACATCAGGTCTTCTAGCTTAGGTGGCAGGCATACTTGACTCCCTTTTATTTTGGCATGATCATTTTTAAAGACTAAGTATGGTTTCTTTCAAAGGAATATGGCAGGAAACACCAATTTTATAGACTCAAACAAATGTCACATCAAGATATGCATTCATCTAGTTCATACAATGTTCTTAAGTGAGCACAAATAGATTAAAGCTTAATCAGAAGTGATCACATAACACACAACCATCATATTTTGTCAATAAGGAACCATCAAATATCATTATGAGATTCAAAAAAGTACTAATCATATATTTAAAGAATATTAAAAAATGATTCTAACATGCTTTTAACCTTATAAGTCATATTCTAAGATTTATAACACTAAAACTAACAAAAAGGTAATCATAGAGGTTTTATAGTTTGAACAGTGTCACTAGGGGAAGCATACAAAGGTACGCTCAATAGATTCATCTCAATACTATTTTTAAGCAAGGCTACATATAACTACACTTATGCAATGCCAAAATAGGTATTAAGGGCAACAACAATATGCACATAAGTTTCTGGCTTTCAACATTACTTTAAATGCCAACTAATCACTTCAAACATGGGACAGTGTTACTTTTTAAGTTTTTAAGGACATTTTACAGGTTTAGACAGATTTAGATTCATTCATAGAGAGTTATAATCACATGCTTTTGACTCAATAAATGACTTGTCATACAACATTTAACCACAGAGACACAGTTTAGGTGATAAACAATCATTGGACTTGATCAAAACATGCTTCATAGTTACAACTGATTGCAAACAGGGTAAGACAAGTGTACAAAAACCTTTGAAAATCACCACAAAACCACATCAATGGGATTACTGCATAGGGGTTTAATATTAAGATTCACAACGACTGCAAAATCAATCAACTAGGACCAAAGCTAAACACACAGAACAATAGCACAAGCTTGGACTCTCAGACTAGCATACAGGGACTCAAAGAGACCAATCTATAGAGTTATTTTCAGGCTAAATGTCACGACCCAGGTAAGGGCCATGACGGGTACCCGGAGCTAGACTACCGAGCACCACATATCATGATCAACGTAAATAAATACAAATATCAATGCAGACTTATCATGGAATAACCTGCATTTACTCCTCGAAATATAGGTATATACATAAGCCCACGAGGTTACAAAATAGTACACAGGATATACACCAAAGAGATCACATAACACCTACTACCTACACATATGTATCTACGAGCCTCTTCTAGAATGTTGAAATCACAAGGACGGGACAGGACCTTGCTGTTCCCCAAATATGTGCGCAAAAGAATATACCAAAAATCTACAACTCCAGAGGAGTGGAGTGCTCCTGTATGTATGCTAATAGAGCTCCTTGATATCTAGGTCGTCTCCCTACCTACCTGTAGGGATGAACACATCGTCCATAAAAAGAAAGGAAGTCAGTATGAACAGCGTAATAAGTATGTAAGGCATATATGATAACATAATAAAGAAATATAGAAAGCATAAGAAGAAAGGATAACTGTAACTGCTTGCCTCTCGAGGCGAAATCATGCATGCTCACTTTTACCTTTAAAATATATCACACATACATATATAAATTTTCTGAATCAATAACATCATTAGCCCGCGTCTGGGGTAATCATCTCATGCCTCCCACTAGTGGTGTCATGTCCCGCCAAATACGCACGGTGTTTCATTATCCATAAGCCGCCCACCGAAGTGGTGTCATTTCCGGCCAAAGAGGCACGGTGTAATCATTATCCATAAGCCGCCTACCGAAGTGGTGTCATGTCCGGCCAAATAGGCGCGGTGTAATCATTATCCATAAGCCTCCCACCGAAGTGGTGTCATGTCCGGCTAAATAGGCGCGGTGTAATCATTATGCATAAGCCGCCCACCGAAGTGGTGTCATGTCCGGCCAAATAGGCGCGGTGTAATCATTCATATACATAACATAATACACGCATGAGAGCTCAAGAAAAGCTATAACTCTATAGGAGTGACGTAAGGTCGGTAACCTCCGATTATATTATGGAATAGTCATGATCGTCATTGTTATATCCCGTATTTTGTACAAAGGGATATTCCGAGTAAATTTCGAAAAGTTAAGGACAAGGTTATATTTTTTCGGTTTTGTTAAGAATGCATAAGTTGCATATTCATCTTTTAAGGGTAAACTTGGAACAAGGAAAAACTAGGAGCTAAAAGTTGGAAAAAAATTTCATGAAATGGCCAAAAGGCCAAGGTGGCCGTGCATGTTGAAGTAGTCCCCACCCATGGTTGGCCAATTGTCTTGAGCCAAGAAATGATACATGTGCTCATTGAATATTTGTGGGAGCTATATATATATATATGCATGGAGTGACTAAGCAAGACCACAAATTCATCTTTTGTGACTTAAGAAAATTCTAGAAAATTGGAGAAAAAAAAAGGGGAGCATGACCGGCCATGTGCATATATTTGTATATGTATATGTATAAATGGTGACAACACAAGGCACAACTCATCATTTTCAACTTTAGAAAATTCAAGAAAGATGGAAAAAAAAAGATGAGGGGGAGTTCGGCCATGGGCTGGCCGAACTTGGTCCATGGAAATTGAAAGAAAAAAGTTGTTTACTCCTTGTCTCTCTACTAATTGGAAGGTCCTCTACAACATGGAGTAGTTGTTGAAGCGAGCAAAGCGTTCGTTCTTGCGATGCTTCACACTAGCTGAGGGAGGAACTAGGTGGAAGAGGTGAGGGTCAATCTCCTTTTTCATATGTTATGCATGGTTTATGGATGTTGTGGAGTGTGGAAATGAATGGAATTCATGAAGTATGGTGTGTTGAAGTATAGCCGTGTATATGTTGCTTGGTGTAGGCATGATGAACAAATTTTATTTTGTGTTTGGTTGATATTGTTGTGGATTTTATGATATAAAATGAAGGTTTAATGATTCAAAATTGAAGTTGTAGTTGTGTGGGCTGATTTAGAAATTAAAGTGATTCTAATATGTTTCCTTGTATTTATGAAAATAATGTTGTGAACGTGTGGATTATTGATGTAGTTCATGAATTTGGAAGAAAGAAATGTGTTGTTGTTGTCCCTATGGAAATTGGTGGTTTTGGGTTCTATGGTATATTGGATGGATTGTTTTGAATATTGTGCGGATTGTTTGGAATGATCTTGAATCTTGATTGAATGGTTTCGAATTAATACTTGAATGTGTAAGCATCGATGTTGACTTGAATGTGTGTAGTTGGATTGAAAATAAATGGAATGCCGTCGAATTATGTGGAAGAAGAATTACTAATGTTAGAATGCGTTTTGAATAAATTATCGATGTTGTTTATATGGTTGTTGGTATTGTTGTTGAAGATTTGGCCGAGTTGAATTCTCGGGGTTGTTGAAGTTATAGGGGAAATGCTGCCCAAATTTCAGTAGGCAAAGTGTTAGTTTGGAATTGGATTCCTAAGTGCTCATGGCTAATGTTTGGTGTCCAATGACGTATTGTAGATCGTGAGAAGTCGATACTAAAGTTCGAGTTAGTTTAGGAAGCGGACGAGGTATGTAAAGCTTAACCCTTCTTTCCTTTGGCATGTCCTAGTTGTAAGTAGGCTATGATACTAGCCTCGGGGTAACTCTATTTTTGCGATCCGAGTATGTCTACGATTCTTACTCACTTCTTGATGTCCGCACTCTTAATGAAATTGAGCTATGGTCTTTATGTCCTTTGTACGTTTGGATTTCAATGTGCAAAAAGGAATTTTTGATCTTAAAGGATTCTATGTCTAAAAGTGTCCCTAACTTTCGTAGACAGAACCGGGTCGCCTCGATATGCTCGTAGGAGACTCTGTAACGTTTAGTGACTATACCTTCCATAGGCGGGCTCGGATTGGGTTGACGCTCGTCCATGGGTCCCGCGACTTTCCTTTGTATAGTTCTAACGACTTTTTAAAAGAACTTAATATGACTATCATCCCGACCCCCGAGTATGATTACTTACTTATCTGTTGAGTCTGAAATGAGGATTTTTATGCATATGATTTTGATACGTGGCTATGATTTCTAAAGTTTTATTTGATATGTTCCCGAGTGACATTCGGAAGAAACCTGATTTGACTATTGTCTTGGCTAATAAATGATAGTTCGTTTTGATTATTCTATTGGGTCTTTGTAAATGTTTTGCATTACATATGGTCTTCCACGATTCTCCTCGTGCACACTATTGTTACTTCCTTCGCCGAGTCCGGGCCGGTATGTTATCGTGCGCACTATGCTATATTCCGAAGTATGATAGGGATTTTCCGAAGTATGATGAGTTATGAAATATGATGTGTTATGAAGTATGATGTGATACGGAGGATGATGTGTTCGGAGATATGCAACATTCTGAAGTATGATGAGTTATGGCGTCCGAGACAGGAGGGGCGACCATGTTCCGTCCGCCGTGTCCCATTACGGACCATATGTGGTATGTGATATGATAATATGATGGCATATGATCTTATTTACCGAGTCCCTCACTAGAGGGCCGGGACACAATATGTGTGCATATGATATCTGATATTGACATGCATGATTTATGATTCAGGAGTAAGCATTCTGGCATTAAGATTATTAGACTTGAAGCATTTTGACATTCTGATTATTATACTTATTTTCTGTACTACTTATGCACGATCTGTATTTCAGATGCAAGCCCTCCGATATTGCGTTCTTTGCTTACTTTCTCGTACTCTTCACTTCGGTTATGACCTCATTTTACGTATTTCATGCTTTACATATTCGTCATCGACCCCGCTTTCTTCGAGGGTCGCGTTTTCATGCCGCGCGGTACAAATACTTGTTTGGATGATCCACCAGCTTAGGATTCTGTTCAATTTGTCTTGGAGAGCTCCCTTGTTCGGAGCCTACACTACGGCCCGTATTATGGTACATACGTATATTTATTCGGGGAGTACGGCGGGGCCCTGTCCGTCATATGGTTCTCGTTATTACTCTTAAGTGCGTGGACATGTACGCGTGGGTTGTGGGTTGTCACCGTTCGGTTATGTCTGTATGATTTGTGATTTGGACGTCCCCCGTATTATGATAGCGTTACCGACTTCTGTCCGTTATGTGTATGTGTATGTGTGACAACTTTGGGGCGACGTTTTACTTTTCTGTATGTGTCAGATCTGATTATGCTAGCTACGTTCTGACGTTTGATCTTTGTATATGTATAAGTTATTGTGTGCGGTTTCTGTTACTGTGTGTGTATGGGTGCCCAGCTCGGGCGCTAGTCACGGCCTACGGGGTTGGGTCGTGGCCAGAAGTGTATCGAGCGCGGTTCGTCTCGGGGATTGTCTACGGACCGTGTCCTGCAGAATCCTGTTTATGGTGTGAAGCCGGCCACACTTATAATGTCACGACCCAACCCCGTAGGCCGTGACTAGTGCCCGAGCTGGGCACCCAAACACATTTATCAAACCTGAATCACATACAGATAGCTTACGCGTATACAAATATCAGACGCTGTCTCAAATACATCTCAAACACAACCATATATATACCAGAAGCCGGCAAGGCTATCAAATGGCGCAACGGCCCAAAACATATACAAATGCAAGCCGACAAGGGGCGCTACGGCGAATGGGATCGCCCAGAACATATAACATACAAACACACCTATACAAAATAGGCATAACCCACATATACGTCTACAGACATAAACGGACCAACGGAATCATATGACGGGACGGGGCCCCGCCGTACCCACCGAACAAACCAATACATATGCAACGAACGAATATATACCAAAATGTGGGCTCAGGAATAAGGGAGCACTCCAAACGACGAGAAAAGGGTGTCCTGGGCGCGGATCACCGACCGGTATGTCCGTACCTGCGGCATGAAACGCAGCCCCAGAAGAAAGGGGGTCGATGCGAAATATGTGCGAGTATGCAAAAACGAAGATACGATAAACAAATCTGAGTCATAATGGAAACAGAAGTACAGAAAGTAAGTGCATATCCAAAATATCAAAATGTTTATTTTCAAATAAAAATTATGCATAGGGCTCAGAAAATATGGTCGCCCACCCGTCATCGGCGCCATAACACAAAGATAACACGAGAAAGTTTCAAATCTCCGTATCCCCGTCACACATCATACACAGCATAACACCATACACAGTATAACACCAAATATAAGCGGAACCCGGCCCTCTAGCGAGGGGGCTCGGCGAACTATAACACGGATAACAACGGAGTATAACAAAGTGCGCACGACAACGAAGCCGAGCCGGGACTCGGCGAAAGATACAACAGAATGCACTAGCAGAGTCGTGAGTAACCATATGTATAAAATCATTATCATAGACTCGAAAGATAAGTAAAATGACCATACTTGGAAATCGGAATAATAGTCGAACCAAATTCTTTCAAAAGTCATCAAGATTACAAAAAGAAGAGTCACGGGACCCACGGACGGGTGTTGACCCGAGCCGGGCCCGCCTATGGAAAACATACTCATCATACGCCATACAATCTCCTACGAACATATCGAGGCAATCCGAGCCTTTCTGTGAAAGATACGGGCGTTCGTAGTTACGGAATTCTTTAAGAACAACACTTTTTATGCAACATTTGAAAATCAAATATTCCAAAGACATAAGGGCCAATATTTCATCATATCAAGCATACGAATTCCAAGAAACAAATAAGAGTCATACTCATGCTCGGATTGCGGGAATAGAATTTCCTCGAGGCTCGTGTCATAGCCTATTTGTAACTAAGGCATGCCAAAACAAGAAAGGATTGAGCTTTACATACCTCGAACGCTCTCAAAGCTACTCCAAACTCAAGCTAATCTCAACCTACGCCTCGGGCTCCCCAAGGTCTACAAATACGTCATAATATGCCAAACATTAGCCATAGGCATTTAGGCATTTAATTCCAAATTAGCACTTAATTCTACGAAAATTTGGGCGGCACTTCCCCCGTAAATAGACCAACCCCGAGAATTTAACTCGTCCAAATCAACAACAACAGCACCAACAACCAAACTAGCAACATCAATAATCAATTCAAAACGCATTCTAGCATTAAATACGCTTTCTACATAATCCAACAACATTCATTATATTTAATTCAACGGCTTACCTTCAAGCCAACATCAACGCTTATACATTCAAATACTAACCCGAACCCATACCAACAATATTCAAAGACATTTTAAACAATTCATACAACATTTCAAACACCCCAAACAACATCCCAACTTACCCGAATTCCCGCCCAAACCCGAGAACACAACTATTACCCATTCCTCACTTCCAAATCATGATTTGCACCAACAATCCACACTCTAACAATGTCATTCTTATAAATATAAAAATTACATTAAATACACATAATTCTCCAAATCAGCCCATACAATTTCAACATCAATCTTGAGTTATTAAACTCTCATTTCCAACATAGAATTCACAACGACAACATTCCAAATTCCAAATAGAATTAATCCATTCTTGTCATATAATATGACCTATATTCGGCCACACTACACATATACATATTGATGATTCTCATCCATTTCTTCACTCTACAACAATCAAAACATGCTAACTAGACTTTAATTCATTACTTCAACACAACACAACACAACACAACACACACATACACGGCCATACACTACACACACGGCCTCAACTCCAACATGTCATATTTCATGAATTTCATCCATTTTAGCATACTACAACATGCATACACCATTCATAACACATAAAACAAGATTAAATCTTACCTTTCTTCTTCAACTCCATAATTAGGCTAGGGTTTGCGATTTACAAAACGGATGGTTTGATGACCCAAACAACACTTTCACGCTTCTTAGGGACCTCCAATTAGTGGATTTGCACTAAGGAAATATTTTTGGGATGGCTCAATTTGGACTTGATTTTTCTTGTTCTTGGCCGAGAGTTTGTTGTTGTTGTTCTTCAACTTCTTTTTTTTTCTAAGTGTTGAATGAAGATGAATGACTTAGAAGTCATCTTTTATGCTCCCATATGAATTATACATGTGTCCATGGCCCAAACATGTGTTGGACCTGTCACGACCCAACCCCGTAGGCCGTGACTGGTGCCCGACCTGGGCACCCAAACGTATCCATC
>NW_026714625.1:0-22790 GCF_029784015.1 Lycium ferocissimum | reverse complement strand
AAGATGAACCGGCAATTGACCCGGTAGGCGAGCCGCACCACCCAAACCAACCCTAACCGGGCATTCTCCAAGTAGGATGGCCCCGACGGCCACAATTAAACAAGCACCGCCGGCACGAAACACTCTCCCGGGTGAGGCCTCCCAGCCGGGGGCACGGAGAGCCGGGGTGGTCTCGGCCTAACCGGAACCTCCGCTTTCGAGGACCTCGAGGCCCTCGGAACTGCGATCCGCCCCGGACGGTCCTACTCCATCAAATCACCTACTAACGGATCGCGTATCCCCGGCCCGGCGGCGGAAATATCCACCGACCGATGCCGAGGCGCCCGCCTCGGAATCTCCCTAGATACCCCGCCGATCCGGCCCTCGGGGCGGCTCCTATCACGATCTCTACGGACCCATCTCGCCGATTCCGGTCTTCCATCCCTGGGCGCGCGCCTGCAACGGGTGATGTCCATATCGGTGCGACGCCATCGTCATGCGGCTATCAATCAAGTAGTCATTCAACCCTATCACATATCGATGCATTCGGTCGGCCATATCCGCCACTGCTAGCGAGTGCATATCGCGCCGAGAGAATCAAACTCCAAATTATACTCACGAACACTCCGACCCTCTGCGGCGTGTCGCAAAAATCTATCAACCCTCGCCCTCCGCAACTCGGGAAGAAAATGACGGAGAAAGGCAGCCTTTAAACTCGTCCCACGCGGCCGGGCCGAAGCACCTCACCCCCGGATAGCTCCCGGGGACTCATACCAATTAAGAGCAATATCCCGTAACACCGTGCGAGGCTAACTCAAACGAACTCGGTCTGCGAAGCCCGACCCGGTCCCCGATGAGCGTCTCATCCGGCCGAATGAAATCATGGGGGGTCTCGTCGTCTTAGGACCCGAACAACTCGGGGGAAGTTACATGTCGAAGAAATCGCGAACCCTCGGGCTATCACGCTCGTCATCATCATCATTACCTCCTCGCCCGCGTCCGCGAGCTTGTCTGCCACTATCGTCGTCAACCGTACGACCTCCCTCAACGTCCTATCCTCGGTGCACCCCGGGGAGGCGGGGGCACCGAGGGACCCATCGCTCCAAGATCCCCCCCGGTGGTGGAGTGGCCGAACCTTCCGGCCCAGAAGCACAATACCGGGCGTAGTCCGAGCACGAGCCCGTGTAACTCTCGGCGCCGGCTGTCTCTCCTGCCACCACCTTGCCCACGGGCGGCGGGTGCCTTCTTCGGAGGCATCGGCGAAAAATATAACAATCGGTCGAAAAGAGTCATCCTAATAGCACGTACTGTCTATCGCACGATCTAAGATTCAAAAAAAAGTAACACCCTAGATGTCCGTAGCCTCCCGTTTATAGATGTGGTGCACAACACACATAAACAAGACTGCGAGACACGGCCCCGTGACATTCCGAGGACAAACCGCTCGATACCACTTTTTGTCACGACCCAACCCCGTAGGCCGTGACTAGTGCCGAGTTGGGCACCCAAACACACTTATCAAATCCGAATCACACACGGGGTTTACGCGTATACAAAAATCAAACTCGTCTCAAACACATCTCGAACTCAATCATATATCGGAAGCGACAAGGCTATCAAATGGCGCGGGGCCCAAAACATATAACATACAAACCCGTACGTACGGGATAGGCACATAACCCACATATACGTCTACGGACCTCTAAAAACGGACAACGGACTCATATGACGGGACGGGCCCCGCCGTACCCCCCAACAAATACATACGGATGCGTGCGAACGAGTATATACCAAAATGTGGGCTCGGGAATAGAAGGAGCACTCCCGACACGACAGATAGGTGTCCCTAAAGGCGGCGGATCACCAAACGGGCGTACGCTGCCGCGGGGCCCCGTCCGTCATATGATTCTCGTTGTTACTCTTAGAGGTACCGTAGACATATGTGGGTTGTGCATATTACGTTGGGTTGTGTTCATATGATTTGTGTTTTGGGCGGTCCCCGTATTCGCCGTGCGCCTTGTCGAGCTTGCATTTGTATATATTTTGGAACATTGTGCTTTATGATAGCCTGCTTTTACGATATACGTATTTGCATATGCGATAATACGAGAGTACGTATGATCCTTGTATATGTATAAGTCATTTGTATGCCGATTTTGGTTAACGTGTGTGTACGGGTGCCCAGGTCGGGCACTAGTCACGGCCTACGGGGTTGGGTCGTGACATATGAGATCTTCTTGTATGCATGCTATGGACCGATTATGGAGACGACGTCCGACCTCTGTATATGTATAATTTGTTTGTACGCTGATTATGGTTAATAGGTGCGTATGAATGCCCAGCTCGGGCACTAGTCACGGCCTACGGGGTTGGGTCGTGACAGTAAATGAATTTTTGGATGTATTTACAGATGAACTTCCAAGCCTTCCTCCAGAAAGAGAGATTGACTTTGCTATTGACGTGTTACCGGATACTAAACCAATCTCTATCCCTCCTTATAGAATGGCTCCTGCAGAATTGAAAGAGCTAAAGGCACAACTGAAAGACTTGCTCAAGAAGGGATTCATTAGGCCCAGTTCATCACTGTGGGGAGCACCCGTCCTATTTGTGAGAAAGAAAGATGGTTCCCTACGAATGTGCATTGATTATAGACAGCTGAACAAGGTGACGATAAAGAATAAATATCCGCTTCCAAGAATTGATGATTTGTTTGACGAATTATAGGGTGCCAAATGGTTTTTCAAAATTGATCTGAGATCGGGGTATCATCAGGTGAGAGTTAGAGAAGAAGATATTCCCAAGACAGCTTTCAGAACGAGATATGGCCACTATGTATTTCGAGTGATGTCATTTGGGTTGACTAATGCTCCGGCGGTATTTATGAACCTGATGAATAATGTATTCAGACCTCTCTTAGATCTGTTCATGATCATGTTCATTGACTGTCTCGGCCCGGATAGGGCCATGATGGGTACCCGGGACTAACCACCGAGCACTACTCGTTCTATTAATCGTCTGACTTCATTCATACTCTTAATCATAGAAAACTGTTTTCATTAAAACAAATTCACTTTATAATCATGAGCCCTTTCGGCTATCAAAATAATATATACATACGATGAGAATCTGTGAGACCATATTACCCACACATACGTATCTACGAGCTTCTACTAGAGTACTAGACATATGGACGGGACAGGACCCCGTCGTGCCCAAAATATATGTACACAAAATACTATTTCGAAATAGCACCTCCCGGAATAAAGGAGGGCTCCCCGTAACTGGCGATAGCTCTACGGATGCCGCACCGTCTCCCTGTTTTCACCGTGAGCATGAACACAGCGTCCAAAGAAAAGGACGTCAGTACGAACATTGCACTGAGTATGTAAGGCGTGAATGAAATGAACATAATAGAGGAATCATGAGGCATAAGATGAAGACATAACCTGCGTACTCTTTGAATGGATACATTTTATACATATATCATATGTAGCATATCATATGAGTTACCATAGCGTATACATCATCTTATCATACATACATCATCATATCATACATACATCATCATCGTGAACCCGCGTCCGAGTAACTCTCATATGCAGCCCACTAGTGGTGGTCATGTCCGGCCCTCTAGGCACGATGTAGTCGCACGCAGCCCACTAGTGGTGATCATGTCCGTCCTTCTAGGCACGGTGGAATCATAGCAGCCCGCCGTAGCGGTGACATGTCCGGGTTACCCTCATATGCAGCCCACTAGTGGTGGTCATGTCCGGCCCTCTAGGCATGGTGTAGTCGCACGCAGCCCACTAGTGGTGATCGTGTCCGGCCTTCTAGGCGCGGTGGAATCATATCATCATATACTCATCATCATACATTTCATAGGTATATTATAAGCTAAACATCATCATACATTTCATAGGTATATTATAAGCTAAACATCATCATACATATCATAGACTTATGATTATTAGTTATCTTATAAGCATATCATGGCTTTATCATAACTTGGCATCATTACATATATATATATATATATATATATCATCAAAACATACATCAGGACTTGAAGGCGACTATCGCTATATCGGGGTGACATAAGGTCGTGAACCCCCGATTACATTATGGAGTAATCAAATCATCGTATCTCACCTTGACGGGATTAACATTTTAAGGTGAGTGTACATAAGAAGAAGCACCAATGGAACCATACTTAGAATCATTGACTTCGTGGGCATCATATCTCACTTTAGGATTGTATAAACTTATCCCATCATCATCATCAATTATCATACTCGTGTCTTACCTCCTTTCTTTACCGTATACATATGTAGCCCCTTATAGTAATAGACTCATTGTCACCATTATCGTACTCATAATATAGCTCTTATCTTTATCTCATATGGCTATTCATGAACGTAGACTCCTAATTCTTTGGTATTTAGGAAATTCCTGGAGAAGGAGGAAAATCATGCCTTGAAGGGAAGAGACTAACATCATCAGATGGGTCTAGTAACAATGAATAATAGCAAAGAATCGTATGAAGGTCATTAGCTTTGTAGAAATTTTGTATCATAAGTTTTAGGATCTCTAGACTTGGGCTCATCATCATATTTATAACATACCTCTTAACTTCATCTCATAAGAGCTCCTTATAACGTAGACTCATCATTTCCGATACATACATATATATAGAGAAGTCATAGAAAGATAGGAGGATTCATACCATAGAGTCATGCCTTAGAAAGAAAGGACTAGCCTTACATACCTTTGTCGTTTAACTAATCTATCGCTTGCTTGGTCTCCTTTAATGCCCACGTTTATACCTTCAAGAGAATTCGTATCGACATTAGCTAAACATTTATAAAGACATGCTTACTAAAGCTAAAGAAAATTGGGCAGCGTTTCCTTTGTTTATACGACTTCTGCCATATTCCATATCAACTCCCAAACGTTCATAACAACAATCATCATTCGTTTACATTATTCACATTCACAATTTCACTTCAATTCCACCATAATCATGACCATAGTTCACTATCACATTCTCTCGCATACAATGCTTATACCATGTTCTAAATATCATTCCTAACCTGTCACACCCTAACCTGATAGGGTGTGATGGGCACCCGACCCTTACTTAGGGCCGAGCGAACCCGCTGACTCTCGTGATACTCATAACCATACCGGGCCCGCGTAAACATGACATAAGTACATAATGAAAATTTTTCCGAAAACAAACATGCCTTCCATCTTATCAAATCAAATAAAACCCGTAATCATAACAAATGTAACGTAAAGCGTAATGATACATCGGCTTACATAGCCGCTTAAAACCGACATCTTATACACACGACACTCATTCGCAAAGTCTCTAACATAGCTCCAGATGCCCTGACAAAAGCACTCTGACTCGGCAACACTCCGGGGAAAATGGAGCTCGCCAATCCAGCTGGAACATCTTCTACTAACATCTTCTACTCATCTGGGTGTACCTGCGTGGCATGAAACGTAGCCCCCGAAGAAAGGGGGTCAGTACGGAATATGTACTGAGTATGCAAAGCATGAAATACGAAAGACGAGGTCATAACCGAAGTAAGGAGTACAGAAAAGTGAGCATAATAACCAGAACACCAAAATGCTTGCATCTGAAATACAAATCGCACATACGAGGTACAGAAGACAAATATAATAATCAGAATGCCAAAATGCTTACTCTTGAAAATGCAAATCATACGTATCAATGTCATGTATCATATCCGGCCCATAATGGGACTGAGTGACATAAGTAAAAGATCACCATATACATACCGTAACACATCATAGCATCATAACTTATCATATGAGGTGACATTAACCGATGTGGGATTCGCCTAAACCAATGCGGGATTCGCCTAAACCAATGTGAGATTTGCCTAAACCAATGTGGGATTCGCCTAAACCAATGTGGGATTTGCCTAAGGCAGCCTTACACTTACCCCCCATTTTGGGACTCAGCGTGCTTGCGAGGTTTGCCCCACTATCGGGTTTGCCCTACCACCGGGTTTGCCCCACCATTAGGTTTGCCCCACCATATAACCGCTCCGAAACCGACCGATCATATTCCATGTTATCATACGGAACATACTTCGAATTCACATCATACTTGAGAATACACATAGTGCGCACGATAACATAACCGGCCCGGGACTCGGCGAAAGGTATAACAACAAAATGCACGAGCAAGGTCGTGATAAACTATATGCAATTTAAAACATTTACAAAGACTCAATAAAATAATAAGACGAACCATCACTTATAAGCCAAGGCAATAGTCAAATCAGATTTCTTCCGAATGTTACTCGGGAACACATTAAATAGAACTTTGGAAACCATAGCTACGTATCGGAATCATAAGTATAAGAATCATAATTTCAGACTCAACAAATAAATATATACTCATACTCGGGGGTCGGAAAGATAGTCATATTAATTTCTTTCAAAAGGTCGTTAGCATTATACAAAGGAAAGTCGCGGGACCCACGGACGAGCGTCAACCCATCCGGGCCCGCCTTTGAAAATCAAAGTCATTATACGTTATAGGATCATTTGCGAACATATCAAAGCAATCCGGTTCCTCCTACGAAAGTTACGGACATTTTTAGACATAGGACCGTTTAAGAACACAATCGTTTATACGACATTTGAATCCAATCATATCAAAGACATAAGGATCATATTTCTACTATATTAAGAATGCCAATATCATAAGATGAATAGGAATCGTAACCATGCTCGGATTTTACGAATAGAATTACCCCCAAAGCTCATAACATATCATAACTTACTTGTGTCTAGGACATGCCAAAAGAAAAGAAGGATAAGCTTTACATACCTCGGCCGCTTCCTAAGCTAATCCCAACTTACGTCTCGGCTTCTCAAAATCTACAACACGTCATTAAATACCAACATTAACTAAAGGCATTTAGGCATTCAATTCCAAACTAGCACTTAATTCTACAGAAATTTGGGCAGCATTTCCCCTGTAAATTTAACACCCCGAGAATTCAACTCGGCCAAATCTTCAACAACAATACCAACAACAATATTTAACAACATCAATAATCAATTCAAAATACATTCTAACGTCAACAACTCTTTTCTACATAATTCGACGACATTCCATTTACATTCAAATTAACCACATATAATCAAGCCGTCCCCAATGCACATACATTCAAATACTAATCCGAGACCATTCAAACAAGATCCAAGAACACTTCAAACAATCCACCAAAATGTTCAAACGGCCCAACCACTATTGTACATAACCCGAAGTCTTCCAATTCCAATAGGAACAACACCAACACATTTCTTCCTTCCAAATTCATAAACTACATCGATAATCCGCATGTTAACGACATTACCTTCATAAATACAAGAAAATATATTAAAGTCACATTATCTTCCAAATCAGCCCACACGATTTATAACTTCAACTTGGATCATTAAACCTTCATTTTACAACATAAAATCCACAACACAACATCCTAAACATACCAAATGAAATTAGTTCTTCACTTCTACATTAAACCACACATACACGGCACACACACAACACCATATTTTCACGAACTTCATTCATTTCTACATTTCACAACATGCACAAACCATTCTTAACATATAAAAAGGAAGATCAAACCTTACCTTCTCCACTCCACCTTTCCACACGGCTAGGATGTTATTTTGCAAGAATAAGGGTTTTGTTTGTTCCAACGACTACTCCACGTTGTAGAGGGCCTTCCAATTAGTGGAGAAACTAGAAGAAAATATTTTTGGGATGAAGATTTTTGGTCTTCAATTCTCTCTTGACATGGCCGAATATGGCCCCTATTCTTTTCTCCCCAAGATTCTTGAAATTTCTAAGGGTGAGAATGATGAATAATGAATTAACTTGTCATCTTTCTATACTTATATAAATCACACAAGTGTACCATGGCCCACACCCACACATGGCCACATATGGCCATTTTCATGAAATATTAAGTTTCCAAAATTTCACTTCTAGCCCTTAATTTTCATGAAATGCTTAACTTTTCATAATTCACTTTTAACCCCAAATTTTCCTTATTCTAATTTTTCCCTTAATACTCCATACCAATAAAAGATGAATATGCAACTTATGCACTTTTAACAAAATCGGAAGAAAATATAACCTTGTCCTTAACTTATCATGATTAACTTGGATTATCCCAAGGTACAAAATACGGGATATAATATCCTTCCCCCCTTTAGAACATTCATCCTCGAATGTTCAACTAGTCGCATAGGGTCTCATAAGTATTTCGGGGGAGTTCCTTTTATAGCCGTCACATACAGTTCATTAATAAGTCAACATAACCCATCCGGAAATTTGGATTACCTGAATACATAGGAAATAAGTAGGAATACGTAGCCTTCATCTCCTCCTTGATATTGTTCCGCCCTAACGTCTTAACGGAAGCTATGTTTTTAGTACACAATTTTCTCATCCGGTGACTCAGTATTGCTATAAGCGGCTCCCCGTAGCCCAATTCCTCTGTTACCTGGATATCATCTCGGGGAAATACTCTGAAAGGGTCGCCTAAATATTTGTGAAGCGTTGACACGTGGGAGACCAAATGCACTGTTTCCAAATCCGACGGTAGATCTAATTCATAAGCAACCTTGCCTATGTTACGGATAATCCGATAAGGTCCAATATACCTCGGACTGAGCCCCATTTTTCTGCCGAATCTCATAACACCCTTCAAGGGTGACACTTCCAAAGATACCCGATCGTCGACCTGAAACTCTAGGTGTTGACGTCGACTATCTCGTATATGACTTCTGTTGACTTTGAGCTGCTAATAACCGCTCCCGAATGAGTTTCACTTTGTCAACCACTTGCTGAATCATATCCGGCCTAATTAATTTAGTTTCGCCGACATCGAATCAGCCAATCGGTAACCTGCACTATCTGCCATACAAGCCTCATAACACTAGAATGGTGGCTATTATTATAAGCAAACTCCATAAGTGGCAGATGATCATCCCAGCTGCCTCTGAAATTAATAATATAGGCCCGCAACATATTCCTTAGCGTCTGAATAGTACGCTCGGTCTGCGCGCCAGACTGCGGGTAAAATGTCGTGCTAAGACTCACTTGCGGTCCAATGGTCAGCGTCGTTAGTCCTTGCATCCTTGTCACCATTCATCTTTACACTCGAACGCTCACTCACATGACTTTGTTGCCAGTGAATATAACGGTTATGTCTATACGAAATGGTCCTACATCCTTCGCTATTCTTCACAGTACCGCCACACTTATGGCAACTCATAATTCAAGTTTAAACAAAATTCTTGGACTCTTGCCACAGCTATTCCTTTAACCTTTATGCCTCAAATCTTACAACACAACTCAAACGCATAGGGCTGCGAAAATTTTTACCCTTTTACGATTCTCTCATAACAGAAGTATATGTGTTTCCGATTTCCTTGAACTGGCGATCATTTCGAACTCCAGCGCCAAGCTAATAAGTTTGCCTTTCAGGGGCATGAGGATGCCATAATCCCTTTCAAGTCTAATACGTTTTCCCCCATTTACTTAGGAGGTCCTCACACATTGATGGTTTTTAGATATCCATCGTCTTCGGCACTTATCTTTCGAAAATTAGGAATCTCTTAGCATCGTTGCACGGCCTATCCATCCTTTCCTTTACCCCCAATGCCATAATCCCATACTACCACACTCTGTCCCCCTCGTACGTCTCCCCTCGAATTTTTATCCAAACAATGTCGTGATTCGCCCATCGTCTCTTTTGGAGGCTTTTGGGTCTTACTAACTTGTCTCGGCAAGGAATCTTACCTATAGCCCGAACATCCGTATCAAATGTATTGTAGTGTCGGTTGTCCCCATCTTACATTTGCATCTCTCGCATCCACTTCCCCCCTTTAAGGGGTGTACTTATACTGTTACCCAACTATACTTTGTCCTATGTCCGCATTTTCCAATCTTAATTAGGCAGTACTTTCATTCCGACTCTCTGATCCTTTTGCCGTTCATCTACTCGCTTTGTTCCTTTTTCCAAATGTCATTGTGTTAGTACTTCCCAAGCTTATCCTATAGCGAAAACAGCATCAGCTTGCCCTATAACATTCGTGCCTTTTATTCTCTTCTCACTTGAACTTCATTACTCTGTCCGATTAATGCCTTCCATATACCGCCACGTTGATTGCCGGAATACATACATCCGCTGATATGGCCATGTACGGGATATCACAGACGCATTTCTACATATACATGGTTACTAGCATCTCGTTTACAAAATATTCCCACACGCTACTCAAACTCACCTTAATTCTAAAACGTGATGCACTTTCTTTCCCTTCACCGGTCTAATGCCCCGTTCTCGTGCGACCTCTTAAGGTTTTCGCCCACTCCGGACTTTAATTCTTCTTAGATTACTCTAGTTTCTCCTTTGCTTCTTACGTCTGAATTTGTAAGACTTTTCAGAAAACTTCCCAGGGGGTCACCCATCTTAAAATTTCTCCCACTCCAGCACGCTTAACTTTGGAACTCTGATGAAATACGATGCTTTAATGCGAATATGATCGCGTCCACCTCACCGTATGACCTTCATCACATAATCTGAAATAAATCGAAGTCTTAACAGATCCCGAAACGTTCCCGTAATCTCTATTCTGAACTTTCCCCATAGAAGGACTTCATAAACTCCCTCTTTTTTTTTTCTCAATAGCTCGCCGTTGTACTTTAGTCACATAGATCACGTCATATCTTTTAGTCGCTTCCCCGCTAGGCTTTGCTTATTTCATAACAATCCTTATTATACTCACATAGTAACCTGTTCGTAATCAACCTTATAGTGTAACACTTCTTAACCTTAATATCTCACAACTGTATTATCCATACATTCATATCCGTCGCAATTCTTTTTCCTCCGTGTTCTTGTCTTAATCATACTATTATTTCTTTTAACTATAAGCTCGTCGTAATTCGTCCCTGCTCATCCATTTAGTCGGTACCTTAATATAACTCTCTATCAAGGTTTGCCAGCCTTTTCTAAATCATCTCTTAGTATCATAAGCCCCTTCCAAATTCTTTTTTTTACCATATCGATATCGACCTTCTAATTATTCTTACCCTCAATTCAGCAATTAGCTTATTTCTCAGGATCGGCCGTACTTGCAACTTAATCAAATCTTATCATTACTATTAGTACAACCTTTCAAGTCATATCACAAATCCATATCTCATTCTCTTTTTTTTTTTTTTTTTGGAAAAATTTTGGCAGAGTTTCCCCTATATTTCTTACTATCTCAAACCTGCACGCAGGAAATACCAACAGTGCCTCACAGGGCCAACATATATATGTACATATCATATCATATCGCGGCCACACAGGGCTCCCAATATCAATAATAATACGAAGATGATATACTTACCTCGTGTGTCCAACTCGAACTGCGCCTGTTACATTTTCCTGTTTACTTCCTTTTCGATTTTCAACTTCACATTTCGATCGCACTTCAATATTTTACCCGATATATACCTTTCATACCTTTGCTTACCACCATGTGCTTTATAACTTCCAATATCGTCGGTCACTTCCTTCTGTCGATGCCATTCTTCTGCTGAAATCAAAGATCAGGGTAAGGAATCTCATTTCCTATGACTCGGCTCTATGGCACGATCTCAGATGTGAAAGAAGAGTAACCACCCTAGATGCCCCGTAGCCTCCTGTTTATAAATGTGGCGCGCTTCACACCATAAACAGGACTCTACTGGACACGACTTTACAGACAACCCCTAGGACGAACTGCTCTGATACCAATTTGTCACACCCTAACCTGATAGGGTGTGATGGGCACCCGACCCTTACTTAGGGCCGAGCGAACCCGCTGACTCTTGTGATACTCATAACCATACTGGGCCCGCAAAACATGACATAAGTACATAATGAAAATTTTTCCGAAAACAAACATGCCTTCCATCTTATCAAATCAAATAAAACCTGTAATCATAACGAATCTGTAACGTAAAGTGTAATGATACATCGGCTTACATAGCCGCTTACAAAACTAACATCTTATACACACGACACTGTCTGCAAAGTCTCTAACATAGCTCTAGATGCCCTGACAAAAGCACTCTGACTCGGCAACACTCCGGGGAAAATGGAGCTCGCCAATCCAGCTGGAACATCTTCTACTAACATCTTCTACTCATACGGTGTACTGCGTGGCATGAAACGCAGCCCCCGAAGAAAGCGGGGTCGGTATGCGGAATATGTCTTGAGTATGCAAAGCATAAAATATGAAAGACGAGGTCATAACCGAAGTAAGGAGTACAGAAAAGTGAGCATAATAACCAGAACACCAAAATGCTTACATCTGAAATACAAATCGCACATACGAGGTACAGAAGACAAATATAATAATCAGAATGCCAAAATGCTTACTCCTGAAAATGCAAATCATGCGTATCAATGTCATGTATCATATCCGGCCCATAATGGGACTGAGTGACATAAGTAAAAGATCATCATATACATACCGTAACACATCATAGCATCATAACTTATCATATGAGGTGACATTAACCGATGTGGGATTCGCCTAAACCAATGTGGGATTCGCCTAAACCAATGTGGGATTTGCCTAAACCTTACACTTGGATTTTGGGACTCGGCGTGCTTGCGAGCTTTACCCCACCATTGGGTTTGCCCACACACCAATACATTATACACCACATATAACGAAACCAGCCGATCATATTCCAGAATACATAACATACTTCAGAATTCACATCATACTTTAGAATACACATAGTGCGCACGATAACATAACCGGCCGGGACTCGGCGAAAGGTATAACAACAAAATGCACGAGCAAGGTCGTGAGAAACTATATGTAATTTAAAACATTTACAAAGACTCAATAAAATAATAAAACGAACCATCACTTATAAGCCAAGGCAATAGTCAAATCAGATTTCTTCCGAATGTTACTCGGGAACACATCAAATAGAACTTTGGAAACCATAGCTACGTATCGGAATCATAAGTATAAGAATCATCATTTCAGACTCAACAAATAAATATATACTCATACTCGGGGGTCGGAAAGATAGTCATATTAAGTTCTTTCAAAAGGTCGTTAGCATTATACAAAGGAAAGTCGCGGGACCCACGGACGAGCGTCAACCCAATCCGGGCCCGCCTTTGAAAATCAAAGTCATTATACGTTATAGGATCATTTGCGAACATATCAAAGCAATCCGGTTCTGTCTACGAAAGTTACGGACATTTTTAGACATAGGACCCTTTAAGAACACAATCGTTTATACAACATTTGAATCCAATCATATCAAAGACATAAGGACCATATTTCTACTATATTAAGAATGCCAATATCATAAGATGAATAGGAATCGTAACCATGCTCGGATTTTACGAATAGAATTACCCCAAAGCTCATAACATATCATAACTTACTTGTGTCTAGGACATGCCAAAAGAAAAGAAGGATAAGCTTTACATACCTCGTCCGCTTCCTAAAAGCTAATCCCAACTTACGTCTCGGCTTCTCAAAATCTACAACACGCCATTAAATACCAACATTAACTAAAGGCATTTAGGCATTCAATTCCAAACTAGCACTTAATTCTACGGAAATTGGGGCAGCATTTCCCCTATAAGTTTAACACCCCGAGAATTCAACTCGGCCAAATCTTCCAACAATACCAACAACAATATTTAACAACATCAATAATCAATTCAAAATACATTCTAACGTCAACAACTCTTTTCTACATAATTCGACGACATTCCATTTACATTCAAATTAACCACATACAATCAAGCCGACCCAATGCACATACATTCAAATACTAATCCGAGACCATTCAAACAAGATCCAAGAACACTTCAAACAATCCACCAAAATGATCAAATGGCCCAACCACTATTCTACATAACCCGAAGTCTTCCAATTCCAATAGGAACAACACCAACACATTTCTTCCTTCCAAATTCATAAACTACATCGATAATCCGCATGTTAACGACATTACCTTCATAAATACAAGAAACTATATTAAAGTCACATTATCTTCCAAATCAGCCCACACGATTTATAACTTCACTTGGATCATTAAACCTTCATTTTACAACATAAAATCCACAACACAACATCCTAAACATACCAAATGAAATTAGTTCTTCATACTACATTAAAACCACATGCACACGGCCACACACACAACACCATATTTTCACGAACTTCATTCATTTCTACATTTCACAACATGCACAAACCATTCTTAACATATAAAAAGGAAGATTAAACCTTACCTTCTCCACTCCACCTTTCCACACGGCTAGGATGTTATTTTGCAAGAATAAGCGTTTTGTTTGTTCCAACGACTACTCCACGTTGTAGAGGGCCTTCCAATTAGTGGAGAAACTAGAAGAAAATATTTTTGGGATGAAGATTTTTGATCTTCAATTCTCTCTTGCCATGGCCGAATATGACCCCTATTCTTTTCTCCCCAAGGTTCTTGAAATTTCTAAGGGTGAGAATGATGAATAATGAATTAACTTGTCATCTTTCTATACTTATATAAATCACACAAGTGTACCATGGCCTACACCCACACATGGCCACATATGGCCATTTTCATGAAATATTAAGTTTCCAAAATTTCACTTCTAGCCCTTAATTTTCATGAAATGCTTAACTTTTCATAATTCACTTTTAACCCAAATTTTCCTTATTCCAATTTTGCCCTTAATACTCCATACCAATAAAAGATGAATATGCAACTTATGCACTTTTAACAAAATCGGAAGAAAATATAACCTTGTCCTTAACTTATCATGATTAATTCGGATTATCCCAAGGTACAAAATACGGGATATAACATAACCTACTTACAATCACAACATATCCATATCCATGATTCAATCTAACTACTACTCAACAATGATACTATTCACACATTTATGACCCATTTTCTATACTCTTCTACAATCCAAGTGTTTCAATTTATCAATACTTCAAACATCATGAAAAGACCATGAAACTTACTTTAGATATTGTTGGAACAAGCCTTTAGTGGCAATACTCCTTTTGCACCAAAACCCTAGTTCACTTATCTTGAGATTCCTTAGCTTGGATGAACTTTGATGAATTTCATAAACTTGATTCACTTCAATTCTTGTTGTTGATCTTTGATTTCCTTTATTTTCTTGTGGATGAGATATATGGAATGTTCTAGAGGTCTTGAGAGGTTGAGAAAGTTTGTGGAAATGAAATAAATGAAGTTGGGATTACATTTAAAGACTTGGAACATTTCAACCGTCGGGAGTTCCACGGACTCTTCCATAGTTCCACGCCGTGGTTCTGGTTGTGGTTCATGACCAGCCACCCACCATCTCTGCTGGCAGTTCCATGGACCCTTCCACGGTCCGTGGAACATTCCATGGTCCATGGAACATGGTCGTGAAACTCACAGTTTCACCGAAGTTGTTCCCGTCGCCTCGTTTGATCTCCAATCCTTATGCCTTCTTAGCACTTGTTTATCACTTCATTAACAATCTAAGGGACGTTATAACTCTTCTCCAAAACTTCATTAAGTCATCATTAATTCTATACTCGTAAATCTTGCCCAAAGACATGACATATACCTTACTTTCCGTAACAACTTTCGTCTCCTACTTCAAATATCTTTGAAATCTTATTTAGAATCATCAAATGCTATTTCTTACTTATCGAAACACTATATACTTCGTTCTCTTCATTCGCCTACTCACTGTGCATAAACAAAAAAATTTCCGAGGTGTAACATTGACGATATTCTAGTATGCTCTCGGACAGAATCAGAGCATGCGGACCATTTACGTATTGTCCTTGGGATTCTTCGGACTCGAGAATTGTATGCAAAGTTTTTGAAATGTGAATTTTGGCTTAATTCTGTGACTTTTCTGGGCCATATTATCTCAGCTGATAGCATTCGAGTAGATGTTCAAAAGATTAAGGCTGTGAAGACTTGGCCAAGGCCCACAACGCCTATAGAAGTTCATAGTTTTCTGTGATTGGCAGGTTACTATAGAAGATTTGTGGAAGGATTCTCTTCTATTTCAGCACCATTAATGAAGCTAACTCAGAAATCAGCAAAATTTCAACGGACTGATGCCGGTGAACGTAGTTTCCAAGAATTGAAAGACAGATTGGCCTTAGCCCTAGTCCTGACACTCCAGAAGGGCCAGATGGTTATGTTGTGTATTGTGATGCCTCTGGTGTTGGGTTAGGCTGTGTGTTGATGCAACACTGCAAGGTCATTTCCTACGCTTCCCGGCAGTTGCGGAAATATGAGAAGAACTATTCGACCCATGATCTTGAATTGGCCGTGGTTATTCACGCACTAAAGATGTGGAGACATTATTTGTATGACGTTCATGTCGATATTTATACAGATTACAAGAGTCTCCAATATATTTTCAAGCAGAAGGAGTTAAATCTACGGCAGAGGCGATGGTTAGAACTATTGAAAGATTATAATGTGAGTATCTTATACCACCCCGGAAAGGCGAATATAGTAGCTGATGCACTTAGCCGCAAATCAATGGGTATTTTATGTGATTTTCCACCGGAGAAGAAAGAATTAATTCGTGAGCTCCACCAGCTAGCTAGCCTCGGAGTTCGTTTAATTGATTCAGGCGATGCAAGAATTGGTATTCACCACCCGGTACATTTCGTCCTTAGATATAGAGGTGAGGGAGTGCCAATATGAAGACCTTAGTCGGGTCATTATAGAGATACACTCCCTGAGAAAGAGAAGTCGCCATTTCAAATTTCTGCAGATGGAGTTCTCAGATACCGAGACAGGCTATGTGTTCCAAATGTTGTAGGATTACGTCATCGGATTCTAGAAGAAGCTCAGTACACTTGGTTTTCCACTATCCAGGAGCGATGAAGATGTATCACGATCTTAAATTAATGTATTGGTGGGATGGAATGAAGAAAGACATAGCGAAATTTGTAACTCAATGTCCAAATTGCCAACAAGTGAAAATTGAGCATCAAAGGCCAGGAGGGTTATTACAAGCAATGGAAATTCCAACTTGGAAATGGGAAGTGATTAACATGGATTTCATTGTAGGGTTACCTCGTTCCCGAAGTAAGTATGACTCCATATGGGTGATCGGGACAGACTCACGAAATCAGCTCATTTTCTCCCAGTCAGAACCATATATTCAGCGGAAGATTATGCGAGGTTGTATCTTAAAGAGATTGTATGACTTCGTGGTGTCTCGGTGTCCATTATTACTAACAGAGGAGCACAATTTACGGGTAAATTTTGGAAGTCTTTCCAAGAGGGTTTGGGTACTCAGGTAAGGCTTAGCACAGCGTTTCATCCACAAACTGATGGGCAAGCCGAACGCACTATTCAGACCATGTTGCGGGCATGTGTGCTAGATTTCAGTGGTAGTTGGGATGACCACTTACCTCTTATTGAGTTCGCATACAACAACTATCATTCTAGTATTCAGATGGACCCGTATGAAGCTCTATATGGAAGAGAGTGTAGATCCCCAATTGGGTGATTTGAAGTAGGAGAGATACTGCTAATAGGTCCGGAGTTGATTCAACAAGCAGTGGAAAAGGTCAAGGTTATTCGAGATCGATTACTAACAGCCCACAGTCGCCAGAAATCTTATGCAGACAACCGTCGGCGAGACTTAGAATTACAAGTTGATGATTGGGTATTCCTGAAGATATCACCGATGAAAGGATGAGATTTGGTAAGAAGGGAAAATTGAGTCCTCGCTACATTGGACCTTATAAGTTGTCCGCAAGATCGGCCAAGTAGCTTATGAACTGGACTTACGTCCAGAACTTGAATCAGTCCATCCAGTTTTCCATCTATCAATGCTCCACAAATGTGTTGGGGATCCTACTAGAATTGTGCCGGTAGACGATGTTCAAGTTATGGGAAAGTTGACTTATGAGGAGGTACCCATTGCTATACTAGATAGGCAAATACAGAGGCTTAGAAATAAAGAGGTAGCTTCGGTCAAAGTCTTGTGGCGAAACAATAACCGAGAAGAAATGACTTGGGAAGCGGAAGAAAATATGAAGTCCAAGTACCCACACTTATTTCAAACCTCGGAAGAGATCCAAGATGAAACATCAATATTACGAGGCATGTATGCTTTCTTTTCATGCTTTTGGTCGTGTATGGCCATAATTTCTTGCTATTGTGTTGTAGCCCTGTGAGGCGTTGATATTGTGGGCTGTTGTGACAGGATGATAACGCCATATTACAAGGGAAATTCTGGCGAAATTTTTATAGAATTCCCGAGAGCTTAACATTCGAGGACGAATGTTTTTAAAGGGGGGAAGTACTGAGCTAATGTCGACTTAGTAATGTCTAGAGGAAGAGTTATGATGCCCTCAGATTGCAAATGAAGTGTTAAACAAGTGCTAAGAAGGTTCCATAAGGATTGGAGATCAAACGAAGTGATGAGAACGAGATCGGAGGAAAGGTGTTTTATACGACCATTTATACGGTTCGTATAATATTATACGGTCCCTATAACCGTTACAACGAAAGTCCATCACTGATGGAGTTATACGGTCACTTATACGGACCGTATAAAATTATACGCACCGTATAATATGCCGTATAATGGTTATAGAAACGAGATGCTGTTGGGGAGATTTCACGGTCACTTAGACGGACCGTATAAGTGTTCGTAGAATGCACGATGGGTCAGATTTTTCCAATTATAAGTACAAGACCCCACGTTATTATTTTCATTTTTCTCACTTCTCCACTTTTCTTGAAGTCTCTAGAACATTCTACACCCTTTATCCACAAGAATTCTAGGGAAATCAAAGATCAATATCATAAATTCAAGGGAATCAAGTGTAATAATGGTAGCTAGCGTTGCTTGAAGTCAAGAAATCTCTTTGGATTGAAGCTAGGGTTTTTCTTCAAGTGAAGCATTTCCATCCAAAGCCCGTCCCTACATAATCAAAGGTAAGTTTTATGATCATTTCATGTTATTTGGAATATTGAGGGGTTGAAAGACTTGGATTGTGAAAGAAGGTAGAATATAGATCTCATATGTGAAGAAATGGTATTCTTGAATAATAGTGTGAGATGAGCCATAATTCTTGAGATGTTGTGAGTCCAATCTTGTTATAAATGGTATTAAGAATATTGGAGAAACATTATATGAGGATGAATGTGGTGTTATAATATGGCTATGATTATGAGTGACTTTAAGGGGAATTTTGGGAATTTAATAATGTTGAACTTGTCAAGATATGGATTATAATATTAGGAATGTTGTTATTGATGTTTGGGAGTTATTATATCATGTGGAGGAAGTTATAGAAACAAAGGAGATGCTACCCAATTTTCGTTAGCTTTAGCTTAAGCTTAAGTATGTTTTCGATTATCTAATTCTAGTACGAATTCTCTTGAAGGTGGAATTGCGAAAATTGGAGGAAAGCGCTTAAATTGACAAGTTAAAGCGACACCAAGGTATCTAAGGCTAGTCCCTTCTTTTTCTAAGGCATGATCCCTATGACATTACTTTATTTATTTTTCCATGACCTTCTTACATTCCGGAAACTATGAGTCTATGTTTATAAAGAGCTTCCCATGAGGTAAAAATAAGAGATATGTTATGAGTATGACAATGATGATGATGAGTCTAAGTCTAAGGATTCTAAAGCTTACGATATGATATTGTTACGAGGATAATGACCGTTATACGATTCCTTGATGTTGCTCATTGTTGTTACACTCACCTTATAATGCTAGTTCTTTCAAGGTGGGGCATGATGATCATGGCTACCCCATAATGGAATCGGGGGTTCTCGACCTTATGTCACCCCGATCGAGTTATAGCTTATCCTTGAGTTCTTATGCATGCATTATGATAAGTATATGATGATGAGATTACACCATGCCTAGATGGCCGGGCAGACACCGCTAAGGCGGGCGACATATACACCATGTCTAGGGGCATGGGCAGACACCACTAGTGGGCGGCATGAGATGGTTACCCCGGACGCAGGCTATTGATGATCACACCGTACCTATATGGTCGGGCGATATATATATATATATATATATATATATATATATATATATATATATATATATATATATATATATATACGCGCATATTTAATATGATGATTATGATGTAAGTTAGCATGCATTACTTTGTCGTAAGTGACATTCTGTTCCAGGTTGTTCCCTTATTTCTTTGATATGTTATTATTATTCATGCCTTACATAGTCGGTACAATGTTTGTACTGACATCCTTTCTTTTTGGACGCTGTGTTCATGCCCACAGGTAGATAGGGAAGTGGCCCAGATTCATAGGAGTTTATCAGCAGACTTATAGGAGCACTTCCTTACTTCGGAGGTGCCATTTTGATATATTATTTTGTGTATATATTTGGGCACGACGGGGTCCTGTCCCGTCCCTATGTCACAGTACTCTAGTAGAGGCTCGTAGATGCGTATGTGTGGGTAGTAGATGTCCCATGATGACTACATCGTACATTTTGTATATCATTTTTGGTAGCCGTGAGGGCTTATGGATATTTATGTTTTGTCTTGGAGATTTATATGTGTTCAGGATGAGTATGATGACTAGCGTAATGCGTGATGCTCGGTAGTCAGCTCTGGGTACCCGTCATGGCCCCCTAGTTGAGTCGTGACAAAACCATGTGCAACAACCAGAATTTTCTATTCCCTCACATCTTTTCCCTTGACAAGAACTCAAAGCAAGTCAAAGAAGCAATTAAACTTATCAAAAGGAAGGGATTCACCTTTAAGCTCAAGACTACTACCCCAAAGTTCAAATGCATATTTTCCACCTTTCAAGCTACGGAACTGGGTATTGTAGCCTAACCCAAATGTATAATCTTATCTCGAGTGCGTGCTCCATGTAAGGGTCCAAGTAAGTGAAGTAATAGACACTAGGACTAGTATCCACCATTCTACCTTCCTTTTGCACTTCAAGCCTACTCACACCTAGAGATTCCCACTCAAATTCTCCCCCTAGTGAGAAATCATCCCCAAATTCTGCTTTACTATCAAACAGCCTCTCACTAGCTCCTAAATCCTCACCAAGGATATGTTATACATATCTAGCACACTAAATATCACAAATTATGTCCTCAACTCTACATAGGGTCTCAACACAATCATAATACTCATCATATGCAAACAAATAGTATAGAAAAGTGCTACTTAAGTTCACTCCATCAACGGGGTCCTAAAAAATAAGCTTACGTTTAGAATCATGAATACAATCAAGCACAATTTTTGGATTTGGACAACAAATAAGAAATAGCACTCAAGCAACATCCTACACCTTTTTTTCAAGATAAAGCCCTTTATCAAGTGAACTATTTTGCAACTAGGAGTTAGCTTCATCACAAGGAAGAGTTTTATGATTCTCAAACTCATCTCTAAACAAACAAGCATCTCCAAGTAATAATAAATTCACAAGAAAGGTCTCACTCAAGATCACATCATCCATGAGTTTCACATGATCAAGTTCATCACGAAAGTCAATTTTATTATCATCCTCGGACTCAACATTAGGAAAACACAAAGATGAATTCACACTTTCAATGCCCGGGTCAAACAATGGATGACCAAAGACCACTCCTCGTACACCATGACCACATAAATATTTGTCAAAGGACTTGAAGTCTTGACTCACAAATGGTGTACAATTAGGGGTATGATCCTGCACACTAACTTCACAACCTATTTCATCGACACTAGGTTGATGCTCACAAAACACAAAGTTCATATTACCAACAAATTCACATTTTCCCTCAATTAGTGGCTCAATTTCACTTTCATTGGAATCACAATTCAAATCACAATACTCACGACCACTAAACTCAAAATTGTTATCAAAGGAATAAACATGATCAACAATAAATTGCTTTCTTCCTTATCAATCATGGAAATGGTGTCTTTAGCTTTAAGATTCTTATCATAAGTGTCAACAAAAGTTGGAAGTAAATTAAACTCACAAGTAGTTTCAACTTTAGAAGCACAATCAATGACAACTAGTGCATCTTCACAAACATTATTAACAATTTCATCACATGACAAAGAAGATTTAAGATCCACACAAGATATGTCATTAATCATCATACTCACACCCTCAACATGCTCATCATTAACTTCTAGAGTAATGAGTTTAGTCGACGTACGTTTAGGCTCATGAGATTGATCTTCTTTACCTCCAAGTCCCTCTTCAGGACAATTCTGCTCTTTTGGAATTGTTGCATCCTTTTCATGAGTTTCCATTGTATGAGGCTTAATCTCAAGATTGTTTCCAATGGTAACTACAAAAGAATTCAAACAACTTGAGGAAAAAGAAACATTGTGAGTGTTAGAGTGAATAATTTCACCTCCCTCATTATTTTTCTTTTCTTCGTTCTTTTCTCTCATGTTCTTTCAATTCCAATCTATTGTTTCTTTTGTGGCATCCCACTCACTCCAGTCAACCTAAACTTCCCATTTTGTAAGTCATTACACTCCCCTATAGGCATAGAAGATACATATGCACTATTAGGATGTTCTTTCGAAAGTGGGAATGGAAAGTGTCACACCCTAATTTCCGTTAGGGCGTGATGGGCACCCGACCCTTATTTAGGGCCGAGCGAACCCGCGGACTCACATAATAGTCATGCTTACGCTGACTCTCAAATCATGACACAATTATACATAACAAAA
>NW_026714624.1:0-17289 GCF_029784015.1 Lycium ferocissimum | reverse complement strand
AAAGTCTAGCAATATAACGCTAAGTAAGAAATAGACCTTCTAATAAAATAAGAACAATAATTTGGGAAAGAAGACCCAATTACTTCTAATCCTTTTCAAATGGGTGAACTATCATTCAATAATGAATTCATAATCTCAATCCCAACAATCATAATCTTCCAATTTATGGGTTTTCCAATCAAATTACCCCCTTCAAAATAAAATCTCCCATTTTTATTAGAGCCCTAAGTCTCAGTACACTATTCTCATCATTATTAATCCAATTCTTATCCTAGAAAGTGATAATCTACACTCCTAGGTGATTGAGCAAAAAATAAACTCAACATTCCACAATTTATTCAAGGGTTCATAAATTCTAGGGTTCTGGGGCCTTCATCCACCATTAATGGACCTTAAGCTAGTCATGGGACTTGAAAAAGAAAGGGAAATGAACTATATAAAGGTTGGGACTTACCTTCAAAGAGGAACTTCACCCTAGCCTTAGAAAATTGCCTCCCCCTTTCTTGGGAACTATTTTTGGTGTTATGAGACCACTGACTCGAAATTGTCAATATAAATAGTGGGTTTCTATCTCCTGTCGACCGCTACAGAAGTCATAGCTTTGTTGTAGCAAAAAATCCCACCGTTACGTCGGATCTCATTAAACCTGAATTCCCTCGGCGGCGACCGGCTCTCCACTGTGGCGGACTCGCTACAGTGGCCCCCCGCCCGCTGCAGTGGTCGCATCCGACCAGTGACCTCTGGTTTTTCACCAGTTTTTCACCCAAAATCCCAACATCAATCCGAGGCCCTACAGGCAAAAACCAAACATGCACACACATGTAAAATCATGCTACAGACTCACCTGGGGCCTCGGAATTCGCAATGAATGTCTAATTTACTAAGTCAACCCCTAATGGATTAAAACAAGTTTTCAACCAAATGCACAAAATACAATCAAATGCCTTTGTTTTAGAATTCTGAATCTTTAAGTTATCACTAGACTCGCTCCTAGTCTCAAAAATGAACCGGCAGGGGTAAAATGGTCAAAATTCACATAACGACCTAGCGGGTCATTACATCAGATACCAATTAAACAATCGTTCGTCCTCGAACGGACAAGGGAAGAAAACAATGGGAAAGCTACCTGACACAGTGAAAAGTTGGGGATACCTATTACGCAAATCAGACTCAGTCTCCCAAGTAGCCTTCTCAACGGGACGATTCTTCCACTGAACCTTCATAGATGCTATTTCCTTAGACCTTAACTTACAAACATCTCTATCTAAAATAGCGATAGGCTCCTCCTCGCAAGACAAGTTCTCATCCAACAAGACTGAATCCCAATAAATGATGAAGGAACAATCACCATGATACCTCTTCAACATAGAGACATAAAACACTGGATGAACGGTATTTGGACAAAGCCGGAGGCAAAGCCAATTCATAGGCTATCTCCCCTACATAGTCAAGATTCTCAAACAGACCTATAAACCTAGGACTGAGCTTGCCCTTCTTCCCAAACCTTATCACACCCTTCATGGGCGCGACCGTCAACAAAACTTGCTGCCGAACCATGAACTCAAGATCTCGGACCTTTTTGTCCGCATATTCCTTTTGTCTACTCTGAGCCGCTAAGAGCTTATCCTGAATCAACTTAACCTTGTCTAATGACTCTCTCAAAAGGTCAGTAACCCATGGCCTTACCTCAGATGCATCAAACTATCCAATAGGAGACTTGCACCTTCTCCCATATAGAGCCTCAAACGGAGCCATATCAATACTCAAGTGATAACTGTTATTATAATCAAACTCCGCAAATGATAAGAACCGGTCCCAATGACCACCAAAGTACTACACCCCTCGTGTTCATAGTGGTAGAACCTATGGTTTTTTAGTCGGGTATGCCCTCGAAATAGAGACCCGAGCCCGAGTTTGGAGGTAGAAAATGTCTTAACCGTGTACAAGGGTACCAGTAGATATTCCCGACAATTTATAGAGTTAACAGTTGAGCGAATCGAATCGACGCGATCTGAACTGAATCAAAAAAATCTGCAGAACACCAGTCATGGTTGACGGGTCATCGACATACTCGAAGGACCGTCGATGTGCAGCGTCGATAGGATCCCGCAGCATTGAATCTGTAAGCGCAGGTCGACAGAGCATGTCGATGGACCGTCAACATATCGATCGGACGTCGACCCGCTCGTCGAACCGGACACTGTAGCCTTTTTGGCTTCCAAGTATAAATAGGTGGTCCAAGATCCTATTTCATATTTTTCCTCCTTCCAAAATAAGAAAACCCTAATATATTCTCTCCCAATATTTTCTATCATATTAGTGAAGGTTTGACAAGAACCGGACCCCGTAAACCCGAGATAATGGAGAGGAAGGTTGCTTCTAGGGTTTCTTCAAGGTTGTAAAATTGGGGAGTTGAAGTTAGAGTGATTCTTGGGATTCTTGGCCCCTCAAGGTATGTACATGATTTCTACCCTTATATATTAAGTTGAGAATCAAGAGTTTTAGTGATTCTAGTTAAAGAGGGGATAGTTGTGGAAGTGGTAAGTGCATGAAAGACAAGATAGTGACTCAGGGCTATTTTAAGAGATGATTGGGAATAGATTTGAATACGTTTTGATATATATGTGTCGTCATTGTGTTGTGGATATTGTGGTTGATGTTGGACCGAATAGGAAGTTAAAGAGTCGTTAAGCTTATAAAGAAAATGTTGCCTATGAGTTGTCAAGCTCTAGTCGTGTTTAGAATGTTTAGTAAGCGAAGTAGATAGGATAGCCTAACTAAGCCCTATGTTATCTTAATTGTAGACTTGCGAGTTCAAGAGGTAGAAGTTAGGCGATTGCGTATACTTCAAGGTATGTGAAGGCTAACCTTTCCTTCTTTTAGCATGATCCTATGATATGATCAACCAAGCGAGTAAGAGAGATTCTATATTACTCTACGCTGAGAAGTATTAGGAGTACTTCAGTCTTTGATGTTCATGTACCCCATTTATGAGTGATCCTTCTGTTCATGGGTCCAGTCTTACGTAGCCAGTTCTGTTCATACAGTTTATTCATGCATACATTCATTATATATTTATGTACATTGACCCGTGACTAGAAGGCGTTATATACACACATATGTCAGGCGTTATATACACATTACTACTATGATGATGATATTGATTATAGCCACAGAGGAGCCAATATGATATGACGAGATGCCATAGAGGCTTATAGGCACTACATACACACATGCATCAGGTGTTTTATACGCACACAAATCATGCATTATATACGGACACATACAGATGAACGACCATCATTGATAGGTATGAGCATGCATATATGTGCCCATAGAGGCATTGTCAGTTACGCAGATTTAGGCAGATAATAGTTCATACAAGTTCATGCAGTCAGTCATTTCAGTTACGAGTTCAGATCTTATTCATGATTCTTATGTTTATATGTTGTTCTTATGCCTTACATATTCGGTACATTATCCGTACTGACTCCCCGTTGCTCGGGGGTTGCGTTCATGCCCGTAGGTACAGGGCGACAGACAGGTGGTCCAGCTCAGTAGGACCTCTAGATCTAGCAGTGGTCAGTACGCTTTATTCGAACCGCAGCTACAGTCAGTTTTGGTATTGTTATATCCCATATTTTGTACGTTGGGACATTCCGAGTTAACCGTGAAAAGTTAAGGACAAGACTATTTCGGGATACGAGGTAGAGACTTGTAACCTCCGGTTTTGTTTTAATGCACAAGTTGCTTATAATTTTATTGGATGGAAATATTAAGGAAAAATTAGGGGCTAGAAGTGAAAATAAATATTTCATGAAATAGCCACAAGAGGCCATGTGGCCGTGTGGGTGTGTGGGCTCCCACCACCCATGACTTGGCCACTTACCTTAAGCCATGAGATGTCCATGTGTTCATCTTATATTTGTAGGGGCATATATATATATATGATGACATGATGATATGATGATTTTGTTTACCCCATCCCTCACTAGAGGGTCGGGGCACGTTATATATACATGATATGATGATTTTATCTACCGAGTCCCTCACTAGAGGGCCGGGACACGATATGTATATGCATATGTACTACATGATATTGACATACATGATTTATGTTTCAAAGGCGAGCCTTATGATTTTCTATACTCCTTATTTCAGTATGATTCTGTCTACTGTATTTCATGCTTTACATGCTCGGACATATTCCGTACCGACCCCTTTCTTCGGGGGTTGCGTTTCATGCCGCGCGGGGTATATACGGATGAGTAGAGGACATTAGTAGAAGATGTTCCAGCTGGATTGGCGAGCTCCATTTCCTTCCGGAGTGCTGCCGAGTCAGAGTATTTATGTTATGGTATCTTGGTTTATGTTAGAGACTTTGCAGACAGGGTCATGTATGTAACAAGTCAGTCTTGTAAGCGGCTCTGTAAGCCGATGTATCATTATCCATTGTATTACAGATTTCATATGTTTACCGATTTTACTTGAATTGAGAACGATGAAAAACATGCTGTTCTTTGAAAAAGCTTTCATTATGCATTCATTTCATGATTTAAGGGTCCAGTAAGATTATGAGTATAAAGAGAGTCAGCGGGTTCGCTCGGTCCTAAGTAAGGGTCGGGTGCCCATCATGCCCTATCGAAAATTGGGGTGTGACAAATTAGTATCAGAGCAGTTCGTCCTAGGGGTTGTCTGCAAAGTCGTGTCTAGTAGAGTCCTGTTTATGGTGTGAAGCGTGCCACATTTATAAACAGGAGGCTACGGGGCATCTAGGGTGGTTTTCACCTCTTAGATCATGCCATAGAGCCAAGTCATAGGAAATGATATTGCTTACCCTAACCTTTGATTTCGGTAGAAGAATGGCATCGACGAGAACAAAGTGACTAGTGATATTGGAAGCTACAAAGCATGGAGTGTCACGACCCAACCCCGTGGGCCGTGACTAGTGCCCCATCTGGGCACCCAAACACATCCATCAAACGGGGCCACACACGGATGGCTTATAGATGTACAAATATCAAACACTGCCTCAGATATATCAAACACATCCAGGTATATAACAGAAGCCGACAAGGCTGTGTTTCAAATTTATATAATTTCCAGAAAAATTTCGGCAGAGTTTCCTTTGTTTTACGGACTATCCAAAATAACTCGCACGCAAAAAATACCAACAAAGGCCACACGGGGCCAACAAACAAAGATATATACATATGCGGGCCGACAAGGCCGCCCGCGGCGAATGGAATCGCCCAAACACAACATATACAAACACAATCGTACGGAAGTAGGTACAACCCACAAACATGTCCACGTACCTCTAAATAGACAGGACGAATCATATGACGGGACGGGGGCCCCGCCGTACCCCTGAACAAATATATACAAATGCACGAACAAATATATACCAAAATATAAGCTCCGGAATGAGAGGAGCACTCCAAATAGCAGAAGAGGGTGTCCTAAACAGGTGGATCACCAAACTGTGCGTCTGTACCTGCGGGCATGAAACGCAGCCCCCGAAGAAAGGGGGTCAGTACGAAATAATGTACCGAGTATGCAAAGCGGAAAATGTAGTATACAAATCCGAGTCAAAATCGAAACAGGTACGTAAAGTAAATGCATTTCCAAAATATCAAAATGTTACTTCAAAATATAAATCATGCATAGGGCACGTGAAATATGGTCGCCCGCACTGTCGATGGCGCCATAACACAAAGATAACACCGTAAAGTTTCAAATCTCCGAATCTCCGTCACATATCATACACATATCGCCATACACAAGATCACACCAAATATAAGTGGAACCCGGCCCTCGAGCGAGAACTCGGTGAACCATGAACACGAAGATAACACCGGAGTACATCATAACGCGCGCGACAACAGTAAGCCGGCCCGGGACTCGGCGAAGGATATAACAGAATGCACGAACGGACTAGTGAGGAATCATATGCATAAAATCATTGTCACAATCCAAAAGATAAGTAAAATAGTCATATTGGAAATCGAAACAATAATTACAACATTTTCTTTCAAAAGTTATCGATATTACATAAAAGGGCGTCGCGGGACCCACGGACGGGTGTAGACCCAAGCTGGGCCCGCCTATGGAAAACATACTCATCCTAGATCATACAAGCTTCTACGAAAATCTCAAGGCAATCCGAGCTTTTCTGGGAAAGTTATGGGCGTTCGTAGTTTTTGAATCGCTAAAGAATAAACCTTAAAAAAAAAATCAGCTTTCATGTAACTTTTGCAACTTATAAATTCCAAGGTCATAGGGATCGATGTTTTGTCATATCAACACGAGAATACCAAGGAACAAATGCGAATCATAGGCATGCTCGGATTGCGAGAATAGAGTTTCCTCGAGGCTTGTATCATAGCCTATTTTAAATAAGGCATGCCAAAGAAGGAGGGTTACGCTTTACATACCTCAAACGCTCTCCAATGTAATCCAAACTCAAGTTAGATCCCACCTACGTCTCGGGCTGCCCACGATCTATAAACAAGTCATAAAATGCCAAACATTAGCTAAAGACTTTTTGGGCATTTAATTCCAAATTTGCCCTTAATTACGAAATTTGGGCGATTTCCCCCTAGAATAGGCTACCCCGAGAATTTAACTCGGCCAAATCAATCAACAACAATATCAATAACCAACCTAGAAACATTAACAACCAATCCGAAAGGTAATTCAACATTAATAACTCTCTTTTCCATCATTCAACAACATTCATAAATTCAATTCGACGACTTACCTTCTAGCCAACATCGACGCTTATACATTCACATACTAACCCGAACCCATACCAACAATATTTAAAGACATTCTACGCAATTCATACAACATTTCCAACAACCCAAATTTTTCTCCAATTCAGCGAATTCAAATTTCCCCAACCCGAGACACCCCTATATCATGCTCCTCATTTCCAAACCATGATTTGTATCCACAATTCACATTCTAACAAAGCTATTCTCATCAATATATAAATTACATTAAATGCACAATAGTCTCCAAATCAGTCCGCAACAACTACAACATCAATTTGAGTCATTAAACATTCATTCCCAACATAGAATTCACAACGACGACGACTAAAACATTAAGCGATATTAATTCGTTCATTGTCATATAATATGACCCATTTCGACCAACACTACAAATATACATATATGGATGATTCTCTATCGTTCTTCACCTTACAATGATCATAATAAGCTACTAGGCATTAATTTATAGTTTCAACACAACACAACAAACACCCATTTGCACGGCTCAAGTACCACACACACAACTCACTTCCAACATTCCATATTTCATGATTTTCCTCCATTATAACATACTATAACAAGCATACAACCCTTATAACATACAAAACATAATCAAATCTTACCTTTTCTCTTCAATTCCACAATATGCTAGGGTTTCCAAGGATGAAAAATAATGGGTTGATCGCTCCAACGACACCTCCACGCTACTTAGGGACCTCAATATAGTGGGTTTGCATCAATGGAATAATTTTTGGATGGCTTGAAATGGGACTTGATTTCTAGGAGCTTTGGCCGAGAGCCTCACTTTGTGTGGTGTTCTTCATCTTTTTTTCTTTTTCTAAGTGTTAAAAATGACTAAAGATGACTAGTGGTCATCTTTTAATTCCCCCTTTTGAGTTGTACAAAAAAAATCTTGGCCCACATTAATGTGTTGTTCCAATTAAAAGTTGATACTAAAATTGTGCGGGGGCCCTCTCCCACCTACACGGCCAACTAGAAAAATGGATGACTTTTCAACTTCCAATTTTATCACTTTTGGTTCCAAATTCTCCTAATTATTCCATGCAACAAATTCATGCACAACTTATGACTTAAAATAAAATCAAAGGTCAAAAATCCCGACTTTGTATCCCGGAATAGTTTTGTCCTTAACTTGTCATAATTAATTCGGATTGTTCCAATGCACAAAAACACGGGTTCTAACATCCTCCCCCCCTTTAGAACATTCGTCCTCGAATGTTAGATTTACCTTATGGGTCATACAAACAATTTGGGGGAGTTTCCTTTTCAACTATCACAACAATACATTCATTGATCAATAATTCATTTATTAAACAACATAGTCAAGTAGAGGATTGGATTACCTGTAGGCTCTGAAAATAAATGAGGATACTTTTTCTTCATCTGCTCCTCGGCTTCCCGTCACTTCTCTCGGTTATTATTCGCACGGCAAAGACTTAATGAAGCCACATCTTTGTTCCGCAACTTTCTTACCTGACGATCCAATATGGCTATAGGCTGCTCCTCATAAGATAACTCCTCTGTGACCTGAATATCATCTACAGGAAAGATTCTGGAAGGGTCACCAATACATTTACGAAGCATAGAAACATGAAATACCGGATGTACCGCTCCCAAATCAGGTGGGCGTATCTAACTCATAGGCAACCTTGCCTATTTTACGAACAACTGCAAGGCCCAATATACCTCGGACCGAGCTTCCCTTTCTTGCCTAATCTCATAACACCTTTCATAGGTGACACACTTGAGAAAACCCAATCGCCAATCTCGAAACTCTAAGTGTCGACGGCGATTATCTGCATATGATTTCTGTCGACTCTGAGCCGCTAACAACCGCTCTCGAATGAGTTTCACCTTATCCACCGCTCGCCGGACTATGTCACGACCCAGCCCCGTGGGCCGTGACTGGTGCCCTATCTAGGCACCCAAACAAACTTGCGAACCAAATTGTCATATTAGGACATATCAAAGGATTCACAGACATCATTCGTACCGATAGCAGATAATAGACACCGTACAAATACTGAAACGAATGCTACCCTAAGCGGTCGCCCGTGCAAACTCATCATATCAAAATCAAAGTCAGGCGGAATGCACATCGCCCAGACATACACATACATACAAACATGTGGGCCATATAGGCCATAGTAACATGCGGGGCCGCTTAAGGGCGCAAAATAGAATCACATACGAACAGACCGGACCCATGACCCACAAATATGACTACGTGCCTCTACAAATGTACGAACAACATACGAACATATGACGGGACGGGGCCCCGCCGTACCCGAACAATACAAATGTACGGAATGTGCATAGCAAAACATATATACCAAATATGGGCTCCGGATCGAAGGGAGCACTCCAAAGCAGCAGAATGGGTAGCCTAAACCGGGGGATCACCCAACTGAGCGCCTGTACCTGCGCGGCATGAAACGCAGCCCCCGAAGAAAGGGGGTCAGTACGGAAAGGTACTGAGTATGTAAAGCAGAAGGTACAAAAGAATCCAAATCATGGCGGGAGTCGAAGATACGTAACAAATACGAAGTAACGATCAAACCCGTGCGAAATGCAAATGTACGCGAATGCAAATAAAAATCATGCATAATGGCTCGAACGTGGTCACCCCCCGACGCCGGTGCCACAACACATCATACTCCGTGTTTTCAAATCTCCGTACATCTCCGAACACATCATAACATCACACACATCAAATCATCAAAATATATCAGATGCCATATCACATCATAACACCATAAACGGTAACCGGCCCTATGGCGAGGTCTCGAAAACCGTAACACATCATACTGCCGAATGTGTCATAAAGCGCACGATCACAAACCGGCCCGGGTACCGGCGAACGAAGTCATAATCATTGGCACGAGCAGAGTAGTGCAGAAACCATATGCAAATTTAAAAGTAAGTTCCAGGACTCGACACATAATTTCATATACGAACACTTTAGGACCAGAAGGCTCAAAATGAGTATCGAGTTAATCGGAATTAATATACAAAAGCCGCGGACTTTTAAGTTATCAATTTTTCTCAAAACACATCGTAGGTCATTCTCGGAAAACTTGGTATCGTTCGTAGTAACGAGTGTTCAAACGACATTATAGAACATTTCAAACGGACCTTAGAGTCATAGGCAAACACTTCTTTTTCATATCGTACGAAAATGAGCCAAACAAATCAAATAAGGGAAGTCTCGGAACTTGCGGGCCCACCTCGGGTCGAGTCGAGGCGGCGGACATAAATTTCCGACGTTAGGTTCCATAAGGTTATCCGTGATAGTTTCGGAGCAATTTGGATTCATTTACGAAAGGTACGAAGGTTTACGCATTCTTATATCCAAAGATAAGCATTTTGATTCAATTGCGCTGAATGAATAGTAACTAAAATCAAACTCGGATTTCTAGGAGCAGGATTATCCCCAAGGTTCCGTTTTCGGCTTAGTAGGTCTAGGACATGCCATAAAAAGAATAGGTAAGATTTACATACCTGGGTTGCGCCCTATGCTTGCTTATCCTTAAATCTCGTTTGCTTCAAAATCTACAAATGGTCAAGATTACCAAATGTAAGTCACAAGCTTTTAAGAGTTCAATCTTAACCCTTATTCATCTATAAAAATTTGGGCAGCATCTCCCCTATACGTATAGCACCCCCGAGACGTAGCTCGGCTCAATATACCAACAACAACAACAACCCAACAACACCAAGAATCGCTACAAACATATATTAGCACAAATAGTCTTTCTTTCTACACAAAGCATTAATTATCATTCCAACTTCACGCTTTCCATCCAATATCAACGTTTCCATATTCATCAACCCATCAAGATCCCTCCGAAAACATTTCATATCATTTTACGAAATATTCACAAAATATACATAACATACAAATTTTCCACCAAAACTATAATTCACTCAAAACCTCCAATCTTCAACATAAATATTCACAACCTATTTTTAGCTTCCAATTTCATTTACAATAATCACCATTTGCATCTTACAACCTCAATTCTTATAATTACATAAACTATATAAAATCGCATACTTTCCGACAACAACTTAACAACAAATTCTTCATGTTAACTAGAACCATTAACCTTCCATTTACTACGTAAGACCATAACAACACAATTGACACATCAAACAAAATTAATTCATGTTCATTTCCATTTATCCATACCCCACGGCCAACATTCACTTTTCCAAATTCATCCGAATTCATTCAACTTTCATTCCCAACATGAATTCCATCATAACCACAACTAGAACACAATACAAAATTCAACTTTCCTTAGCCATGCATCATACACACACACACACACACACGGCCACATACTTGCATACACACACAACTCACAACTCCATGATTTCCATGCAATTCCACCTAAGCTAATATTCATAAATCTTCCATAACAAAAAGAACATAAAATTCTTACCTTTTCCAACTCTTCCACTTGCCCAAAAGGAGCACTTTCTTGCCTTGAAAATTATACCATGTTGGAGAGGAGCTTGAGCTTAGTAGTAATTCCAAAAGAGATGGATTTTTGAACCAAGAATAAGCTCCAAGAATTTTTTTCTTTTCTCTTCTCCTCTCTTTTTCTCTATGGCCGATTGCCTCTCTTCTTTTTCTTTTTGATTTTTCTTTTGTTTTCTTGAATCTTCCAAAGGATGAACATGTATATATACATGTCATCTCTTCTAATTAAATGTCACATGACTTTCATGTGACATGGGCTTGGGCCAACATCATGGCCGGCCACCCTTCTCTTGGGCCTAAATTTTCTATTTTTTTTTTTAGCCCAATTCTTCATGAATCATATTTTGCAATTCCCGAAACAAATTCCCAAAATTCCAATTTTGCCCTTAGGCCTCTCTCCGGTTTCCACACTCAAACTTCCATAACCAACATACACATACTAAGAAAAATCCAAACTTGACCTCATTCCTTGCAAGTCAAGGTTACTTCCAAATTTTCGAATACGCGAAAATGCCGGATATAACATCCTCCCCCCCTTTAAAACATTCGTCCTCGAATGTTAAATCGACCTTATAGGTTTCGCAAATATCTCGGGGAGGATCTTCCTGCCAATTACATACTCACACTTGATCGAAGTAATTGTAAGAGCCTTCACTCTCCAAGTCCTTCTATCATTTTCCGACATTGCGATATTGAGGCTGTTCGAAATCCTAATTAGTCTAGCGGTGCATACGATTTTAAATCGGATATAGGGCGAACAGAATCTTTGTCGGAACCAGAAGATCAGAAGTATGTCAGACGGAGTCATAGTCGGGATCAGAAGTACAGAAGTGTAGCGAGTATAATCATGATCATACGTTATAACCCGGACGTATTCACGATCGAGCGTACACACGAAGTATACCGAACAAACCCATATTCAAAGTCGTGTATCGAACTATATCGGATAAATCTAGTCGAATCGACGCATAGAGGCATATCGAATGATCCGTGATCGAGTCGACGTATAGAGATTTATCGGGCATTCGAAATCGGAGTCAAACGTATCGAGGTATATCGGACAGAATTGTGATCAGAGTCGAACGTACAGAGGTATATTAAACATAAACGTGATCAGATTCAGAAGCACAGAGGTATAGTAGACAGAGCTTCATTGAAAACAGGGACGCAGAGATTTGGCATACAAAATCGCGATCAGAGTCAGACTACTTTTACTAATGCTTCAGGGACCCACGAAAGTTTCCTTCTTTTTCTCCAATCTCGTCTGTCTCAATCTGTGTAACCCCCTTTTCAACCTCTAGTCACCCCACATACTCAAATCCCACTTAAGTTGCCCCAAGTTCTCATTTAGTCTCTATACCTACATTTGTGAAAGATTTTTGACATACTTCCCAGGGGGGTCACCCATCCCAGAATTGCTCTGGTCTTAGCACGCTTAACTTCAAAACTTTCATGCGTTCTGATGCGTTATTGCTAATATAACTGCGTCAATTGCCCCACACGATCTTTGTCACGTAATTTAGGGCAGGTCGGAGCCTTAATAAATTTTTCAGAAATTTTTGTAGCGGGTCCCACCCCGGTCCAAGCTACACAATTACCATATTGCCCCTCCGGATTCCTCAATATCTACTTCCACTTGTACTCATAATTATCTTCCACCCGGGGTTTCTAGATTTATACCTATGGCGGGGACACCTCAGTCGCCCTTACTGTCACCGAATAATATTTTACAGAAATCATACACACATAGGAAATTCTAGGAAACTCATATACTTATAAAATAATCAATTTCGGGTCTGACCTGGGGAGCTGCCGCGAGAACTATGTCCATCAGCATCCTCATCCGTCTGCCCCCCACCTATCTGGCCCCCGCTATTTCCCACATCCGAATCGGAGGAATATAAATAATCAGACAATTCCCGGCTCACTGGGGACCAAGACAAAGAACAGGAGAAATTCGTAGCACTCTCCGAGGTGGCCGGGCTAACGGGGTTCTCCCTCAGAGCTTACTGGCGCATACACGAAAATCTCCTCCTCCGTCGTCCCGCAGGAATGCTCCACGGGTCCGTCTCATAACTATCTTCCTCCGTGGGTAAGAAACTCTGGAGGAGTCATCGTCGGATCCTCCGAGAGATCTGTATCATAGCCACCCTCCGCGGAATCCTCGGCTCTAGGGGTCGTGGATGGGTCCTCCGACGGATCCGTATCGTAACTGTCCTCCGTGGGATCCTCCGAAGGGTCTGTCTCAATCGAGTAACTGGGACTCTGCCTACTCGGTCCCGGTGACATCCTAGGGGCCTTCTTAGCACCCCCATCCCCATCGTCAGGAGTCGTCCTCTTCATCTCTGTCAACCTACAATCACCTGCAGGGATAGGGTCAGAAGCAATTTCCAAAATGCTGACATTATTGCTCTTTTGGAGCCTCGCTGTAGACACAGCAACACGTTGGGAGGAACCATCCTAACAATACAGCTCTATCGCACGATCTAAGATTCCAAGAAAGGGTAACGTAACATCCTAGATGTCCTGTAGCCTCCTGTTTATAGATGTGGGGCCCAACACACCGATAAACAAGACTTACTTAGACACGGCCCGTAGACATTCCGAGGACTGATCGCTCTGATACCACTTTTGTCACGACCCAGCCCCGTGGGCCGTGACTGGTGCCCTATCTAGGCACCCAAAAACACTTGCGAACCAAATTGTCATATTAGGACATATCAAAGGATTCCGGACATCATTCGTACCGATAGCGAGATAATAGACATCGTACAAATACGTAAACGAATGCTACTAAGCGGTCGCCCGTGCAAACTCATCGTATCAAAATCAAAGTCACAATGCACACGCCCAGACATACACATACATACAAACATGTGGGCCATATAGGCCATAGTAACATGCGGGGCCGCTTAAGGGCGCAAAACAAAATCACATACGAACAGACCGGACCCATGACCCACAAATATGACTACAGGCCTCTACAAACAGAACAGAACATACAAACATATGACGGGACAGGGCCCCGCCGTACTCGAACAGTCACAAATGTACAGAATGTGCATAGCAAAACATATATACCAAATATGGGCTCCGGATCGAAGGGAGCACTCCAAAGCAGCAGAATGGGTAGCCTAAACCGGGGGATCACCCAACTGAGCGCCTGTACCTGCGCGGCATGAAACGCAGCCCGAAGAAAGGGGTCGGTACGGAAAGGTACCGAGTATGTAAAGCGAAGGTACGTAATCCAAATCATGGCGGGAGTCGAAGATACACAGTAACAAATACGAAATGTAACAGATCAAACCCGTGCGAAATGCAAATGTACGGAATGCAAATAAAAATCATGCATAGGGCTCGAACGTGGTCACCCCCGACGCCGGTGCCACAACACATCATACTCCGAAGTTTTCAAATCTCCATACATCTCCGAACACATCATAACATCACACACATCAAATCATCGAATATATCAGATGCCATATCACATCATAACACCATAAACGGTAACCGGCCCAATGGCGAGGTCTCGAAACCGTAACACATCATACCGCCGAATATGTCATAATGCGCACGATCACGTAACCGGCCCGGTACCGCGAACGAAGTCATAATCATTGGCACGAGCCGAGTAGTGCGAAAAACCATATGCAAAATTTAAAAGTAAGTTCCCGAGGACTCGACACATAATTTCATATACGAACACTTTAGGACCAAGGCTCAAAATGAGTATCGAGTTAATCGAATTAATATACAAAAAGCCGCGGACTTTTAAGTTATCAATTTTCTCAAAACACATCGTAGGTCATTCTCGGAAAACTTGGCATCGTTCGTAGTAATGAGTGTTCAAACGACATTATAGAACATTTCAAACGGACCTTAGAGTCATAGTAAACACTTCTTTTTCATATCGTACGAAAATGAGCCAAACAAATCAAATAAGGAAGTCTCGGAACTTGCGGGCCCACCTCGGGTCGAGTCGAGGCGGCGGACATAAATTTCCGACGTTAGGTTCCATAAGGTTATCCGTGATAGTTTCGAGCAATTTGGATTCATTTACGAAAGGTACAAAGGTTTACGCATTCTTATATCCAAAGATAAGCATTTTGATTCAATTGCGAATGAATAGTAACTAAAATCAAACTCGGATTTCTAGAGCAGATTATCCCCAAGGTTCCGTTTTCGGCTTAGTAGGTCTAGGACATGCCATAAAAAGAATAGGTAAGCTTTACATACCCGGGTTGCGCCCTATGCTTGTTTATCCTTAAATCTCGTTTGTTTCAAAATCTACAAATGGTCAAGATTACCAAATGTAAGTCACAAGCTTTTAAGAGTTCAATCTTAACCCTTATTCATCTATAAAAATTTGGGCAGCATCTCCCTATACGTATAGCACCCCGAGACGTAGCTCGGCTCAATATACCAACAACAACAACAACCCAACAACACCAAGAATCGCTACAAACATATATTAGCACAAATAGTCTTTCTTTCTACACAAAGCATTAATTATCATTCCAACTTCACGCTTTCCATCCAATATCAACGTTTCCATATTCATCAACCCATCAAGATCCCTCCGAAAACATTTCATATCATTTTACGAAATATTCACAAAATATACATAACATACAAATTTTCCACCAAAACTATAATTCACTCAAAACCTCCAATCTTCAACATAAATATTCACAACCTATTTTTAGCTTCCAATTTCATTTACAATAATCACCATTTGCATCTTACAACCTCAATTCTTATAATTACATAAACTATATAAAATCGCATACTTTCCGACAACAACTTAACAACAAATTCTTCATGTTAACTAGAACCATTAACCTTCCATTTACTACGTAAGACCATAACAACACAATTGACACATCAAACAAAATTAATTCATGTTCATTTCCATTTATCCATACCCCACGGCCAACATTCACTTTTCCAAATTCATCCGAATTCATTCAACTTTCATTCCCAACATGAATTCCATCATAACCACAACTAGAACACAATACAAAATTCAACTTTCCTTAGCCATGCATCATACACACACACACGGCCACATGCTTGCATACACACACAACTCACAACTCCATGATTTCCATGCAATTCCACCTAAGCTAATATTCATAAATCTTCCATAACAAAAAGAACATAAAATTCTTACCTTTTCCAACTCTTCCACTTGCCCAAAAGGAGCACTTTCTTGCCTTGAAAATTATACCATGTTGAGAGGAGCTGGAGCTTAGTAGTAATTCCAAAAGAGATGGATTTTTGAACCAAGAATAAGCTCCAAGATTTTTTTTCTTTTCTCTTCTCCTCTCTTTTTCTCTATGGCCGATTGCCTCTCTTCTTTTTCTTTTGATTTTTCTTTTGTTTTCTTGAATCTTCCAAAGGATGAACATGTATATATACATGTCATCTCTTTCTAATTAAATGTCACATGACTTTCATGTGACATGGGCTTGGGCCAACATCATGGCTGGCCACCCTCTCTTGGGCCTAAATTTTCTATTTTTTTTTTTAGCCCAATTCTTCATGAATCATATTTTGCAATTCCTAAACAAATTCCCAAAATTCCAATTTTGCCCTTAGCCTTCTCCATTGTTTCCACACTCAAACTTCCATAACCAACATACACATACTAAGAAAAATCCAAACTTGACCTCATTCCTTGCAAGTCAAGGTTACTTCCAAATTTTCGAATACGCGAAAATGCCGGATATACCGTACCACATCCGGGCCAATCAACCTGGCCTCCCCAACATCAAACCAACCGATCGGTGACCTACACTTTCGTCATACAATGCCTCATAAGGTGCCATCAATCGGGAGTGGTAGCTGTTATTATAAGCAAATTCAACAAGCGGCAAATGGTCATCCTAGCTAACTCGAAATCAATAACACAGCCCGCAGGCATCTTCCAATGTCCGAATATGCGCCGGCCCGTCCGTTCTGATCGACGTGAATGTCGAGACCGAGACTCACCGCGTC